>NC_135696.1:22676076-22976076 GCF_964276395.1 Gasterosteus aculeatus | reverse complement strand
TCCACAGGTCAAGGAAAGGTAGTTAGGGGGGAATTTTTTGGACAATTCAAACCCAACCTTAAAGTGAGGAAGGTTAGGGCCTCGTCATGGACACACACAGGTCATGTGATCAAACCCCTGATGTGGTCAAACAGGTCACCTTCTCCTCAGCGGTCACACTGTGCAGTTTATCGTCAGCAGCTCCACACGACTCCGCCTCCTCCCTGTAGAACAAACGCAACATCAAGTCCCTGCATGTCGGAGCACCATCGAAACACAGAAGAAAGGAAACCGACTCCGATAACACAGAATACGCTTTGTCTCAATCCATTGGGATTCGTCGACCGCGACTCGCCGTTCAGTTGGCTCCTTAAGCGCGGACGAGGGACGCAGCCCTTTTGAAGGCACCTCTGATCCATCTTTTGCGGCATAGCATATCCCAGCATGCAGTGCGGGCCGACGAGGATTACGTTTATTCAGGACGGAGGGGTGAGGCAACAGGAGGGAAAGAGACTCACTCGAATATCTACTAATGTAAATGTTAAAATAGATGACATCACGTTAGTTTATGAAATCGCTTGAGTTACATGACGTTGGTAACCAATTTTGTGTTTTGAGTCTTAACAACTCAGTCATGCTTTTAATGAACAGAAAATGTTCAGCCTGAAGTAGATCATGCTCTGAAGGAGAAGCATATCTTCCTAGATTAAATTAAATAGGATTAACTTCTCCATCGGTAAGTATCTAGACATTTTGCATCAAAACTGCTTCAATGTCTTGCAGGATTTACGTTTTGCTCCAAGTTGTGTTATGACACCCTTGTGTGTGCGTGCGTACCTGTGACATCGGTCCTCAGGTGTCTCATAGCCAAAATCGACATCGCTACACACAGATGGGCTGTTTCTATAGCGCCGACCGCCGACCCTGAAGGCCTCCATGGCCTGACAGAGCTCCGCCTCCTCAAACCCAAACACCTGAGTGTAGAGCAGCTCATAGAAAAGAGCTGAACACACACACACAACATTAGAAACACGTGTACACACACAGCAGGACGATCGGTTGAATGTTGTGATCCACCAATGAGGGAGGAGTACTCACACTGACAGACAGCAGCAGAGACGGGGTACGTCCTCGGGTAAACTATGTCATAGTGACCATTGATGGAGCAACACAGCGTCACCTGGGGATCAAAGTAACAATCACAACGCATATTTAACTAAAGCAATGTGACGTCACATCTAAATCATAAGATGTTTAACGAACATGTAGTTTAAATTAAGACTAAATTCACCACCTTGTCAACACAGTCTTCCTCCGAGATGACGGTGGCTGGTTTCCCCGGGTAACGGTAGATCAGGAAACAGCGTCTGCACAGAAAACAACGCGTGTGTACTACAGAGTGTACAACGTAGAGAGTGCTGATGGTCTGCAGTCCGCACCTGTACAGCTGAGACAGAGCCTTGATCTCCACCTGACCCACCGTCTCCTGAACACACACGCACGGTTACACGCCGCCACGCTGTGGACTGAAGGTCAAAGGTCACAACGACTCACCTTGGGGTCCTCCAGGCGTTCCAGATATTTCTCAAAGGATCCTTCAACAAACTGAGAGAAAACAGACATGACAGATGGTTATACTAACTGCAAGCCTGATAAACCAGTGATCTACTTAGTTACCGTCTGTTAACCGGTCAGCGTCATTCTTACCGGTTCAAAGTTGCATCTGTTGGCTCTCATGAAGTCAGCGCAGTCCTGACGGATCCTCTGATGGTAGTTCTGAGAGTAGTACAACTACACACACACACACACACACACACACAATCTGTTACACGCACACTCCGCCCGCCCGCCCGCCCCCCACACACACACACCGCCCCCCAACCACACGCTCACTCCGTCCACACACACACACTCTGTTACACGCACACTCCGCCCGCCCGCCCCCCACACACACACACACACACACACACACACACACAGTCCGCCCCCCCCCTCCAACCACACACACACGCTCACTCCGTCCACACACACGCACACACCCCCCCACACGCTCACTTCGTCCACACACACACTCCCCCCCCCCCCCACACACACACACACACACACACACAGTCCGCCCCCCCCTCCAACCACACACACACACGCTCACTCCGTCCACACACACACACACACACACACACACACACACACACCCACACGCTCACTTCGTCCACACACACACACACACACACACACACACAGTCCGCCCCCCCCTCCAACCACACACCCACACGCTCACTTCGTCCACACACACACACACACCCACACGCTCACTTCGTCCACACACACACACACACCCACACGCTCACTTCGTCCACACACACACACACACACACACACACACACACACACACACACACACACACACACACACACACACACACACACACACACACACACACACACACACACACACACACACACTCTCTCTTTGACCCCCTCCTCCGGCCTCACCTGTTCCGACACGGCTCTGAACAGGCTGGATGCGTCTCGCGCCACCATCTTCCGGTAGAGGCTCAGGCTGCTCAGGTACTCGTCCATGTTGACGAAGTACTTTTTCAGGCCTTTCTGCATCCTCAACCGGTCACAGCACTCCCGGTAGCTACGGCGAAACTCGGTAAACTCGGTCCAGTCCTCCGGTTGAGGCGGCTCAGCACGAGCCGACAGGTGAGTTTAATCGGTTCTAATGAGCACGCGACACCGCTCACAGCTGCTGCAGCGTTCAGGGACCCCCACGCGCTCCGGGATATAGAGGTTCAAACCGTGTGACGTCAGCAAGTAAAGTATGAAGATACACGTGAAGTCTGCTCATCTTCACTGTGAAAATAGTATAAATCCTACAGCATTCTTGGCTAGAAACATGAGCTGCTGTTGTTTAATATGTCTCATAATGCACTGTATTTGTTTTGTTCGTGAAATCTAACTTCAGCTTTGTGTACGCATAAATCAGGAATCAGGATCAGGAATCAGGAAACATTTATTGCCATAATACGTCAGACATACAAGGAATTTGACTTGGCAGTTGGTGCGTAACAGCAGTACGACAAAGGACGACAAGACAACACTGCAAGAGGGAAAAAAATAATGCTATGGGTTAGTAACATAAGGCTATAAGGCTAAAAGTTAAAAAGTTAAAAATATTTCAAAATTAAAAAAATAAAGTGCACCGGCGAACAGCGAAGTTATATACGATGGGAAAGTACAGTTCAGGACAGACAACACACAAGTACAGGTCAAGTAAATGGAATTAACTTGATGTGATTATACAGGTGATTGCAAATACACAAGAGATGCTGAATGTGTTCATTGATAACATCCGTTCAGTGTGTCTTTGATTTATGAACCCTGATGTCCGCCGCAGGAGGAGGGCGGCGCAGAGTGATCACCAGGGGGCGGTAGAGCCAACACTGGTATTAGACAGAAGAACACGTTCGACGAAGCAAGGCCTGGATGGCGCATGCGCATCGTAACACCCTGTTGTGCCGGGTTCGGGTCACGATGGTTCGGGCTTGGCCCGGTCGTGTTTGAGTGACTCGGCCATCGTCATGTTGGGTCTGGTGCTCCGGAGGACCAGCGGGCTTCCGGGCCTTCTCTCTGCCCGCTCAGCTCGCCCCTTTGGCAGCCCTCCTCCGCCAGAGATGTCCGCTGCCTTGGTCCGCAGCACCTTCCTGGACTTTTTCCAGGACAAACACCGACACCGGCTGGTTCCGTCCTCCCCGGTCCGGCCCAGAGGAGACCCCAGCCTGCTGTTCGTCAACGCCGGCATGAACCAGGTCAGTGGAGACCCGATCCCGGTGCGGTAAGCTAGCGACAAGCTACCTGCTGTCCGTTTGTGATTTCAAAATAAGAGCGCGTACTGTCTACGGTTAACGTTGAATAACTTTTATTTTGTAACGTGTTATACTGTTAGTACCTCCATTACTTCACAAAGTTGTACTTTACTGAGTATTTCACATTCTCTGCTACTAAGCCTTCTCTGCTAGCCGATGCAGAATAACAGCTACAGTTATAGCCAGAGGTGTCAAAAGTCTTCACATTCATTACTCAAGTAGAAGTATAGATACTAAGGTTTAGTATCAACTCAAGCTTTTTAAGTAAAAGTATAAAAGTACTGGTTTTAATAATAATACTAATACTAATAATATTATTTATATTGTACTTTTCAAAACACTCAGACGCTTTACATGTTTAGAATAAACATAATACAAAGACATTTTAAAACTACTTAAAGTATAAATGTGATGTAAAGGACAAACCCTTGATGTGTAACCTCACTCACAGAAGTAATGTCAGTCCATTACATGGTTTAGACATTGGGGGGGTCCAAATGAATACCCTTCCCCGAAATTTTTCCTTGTTAAGTTTATTGCCTACAATTCTATTTATCTATGAAAATTCACACATTTAGAACATAGGACTATATGACCATTTTAATAATGAAATTGGTGTAAGTGAATTAACAGTGATGCCCGTCCACCTTGTCTAGGTGGGTTCAGCATGTCCGTCTCTCCTTGTCTCTCTGTGCTGCCTGCATCGTACCCACAGGTCATTTTATCAGAACAACAGCGACTGACCTTTATCATCCATCATTTCATATTCTGCTTTTATGAGGCTACTCGTTTTATTTGCTTACACATTTAGCTCCATATCAACTTACTCACTGTCCTCCTCCTCTCAAACTAACGTTACTTTCTTTGCTCTCAACTGACTGGCGAAAAAGTGACAGGTAACCATGACAACGCAGAACGACGCAAGTTGGGTTCAAACGAAATCACACGATCATGTACAATTAGGAGGGGGGATTCACACACTTATGTTTTTCTTAACAAATGGAAATTAATTGAAAATAATGAAGACATAACGAGAGGCCGATCCATTGACAGGGTTCATAAAAGGAGAACATATATTTTCTGCTGTATATTGGGGGGGGGACACGACCCCCCCCAAAGAATGTGTGGTTACGCCCGTGGTCCGTTTCAATATGATCGAAGGTGCCTTCAGATCATGTGACCTGCCGTTCAGATGATGGAACAAGGCGATATTCTGGGAGGCAACGCCAAAACAACAGTGGGACAAATGTATCGACCCACATGCTGTATCATTTAAACAGGTAAACCCAGAACCCGTTTGCCAGTGACGGCTTAGTGACATGGGAGTGATTAGGTAGACTGCAGTGTCTCCCCAGGTTTACTACATGGGGGGAACTGGCTGCGGTCGGTTATCAAAACATTGGCCAAATAACTCGTTTTTTTTAATGTTCATTTCTAGAGCCTCGCACTAAGACACATTTTAGACGGTGCACTGATTCTCCATTAAGTTAGAAAAAACATTTACGGCAAACCCATGGTCATGAAGATACTCATTTAACGTTACATGGGATTTGCATGAGGAGGTAAATACCGCTAAATACCAACTGAGATCGGCTTGTGCCGTTCTGAAACTGATCAGACCACCGGAGGAACCGACCACCCAACCTGCTGTCCTGACAAAGGAACCTTCCACCGACCACTTTTCCCACCCGGCATCACATTTGTGTCATCTGCAGGTGCATAGCGGAGAAAACCAATAGGGTGTCTGAATGGTATATCTTTATACTTCTCAACCACAATCAAATTCACTCTATCCGGGTGGTGCCATTTATCTGGATAATGGAAACAAGCCAAAATGAAATCAGTGTAACGAGGCTATTTTTAAAATGTAAGTATGAATGTCTCAATGTAGAAAGTACAGATATTTGCGTGAAAATGTAAGGAGTAGAAGTAAAAAGTTGTATGAAAAATAAATAGTCCAGTCAAGAATAGATACCCCAAATTTCTACTTAAGTAAGGTACGTAGTATTTGTTCTTGCGTGTACTACGTTACACCTCTAGTTATAGCTTTCCTATTAATTGTTTTATAGATACACCCCATGTATTATAATAATTGTTCCCATTAGCTCATTTTCTCAGTGCACAGCTTCTGTCCTCCTCAGTGAAGTTGCTTCCAGCCTGCAGCGCTTCTTCCATTCTAGAATGGAAAAGTGAAGAAAGCTCAGTGAGAACGTCAGAGGAGGATCCCTCTATCACGGTGGACAGACCACAATGGATGTCATGTGTACAGCATGAACAATGTAAAATATGCACAATATGTTCAATTCATACATCCGATGTAACCACCATCAGATAGAACCACTGTCGGATAGAACAGTGGGCCTATAGAAGCTTAACTAAGGGCTGGTCCAGGCTGACCTGAGCCAGCCCTTACTATAAGCGCTATCAAATAGGAAAGTCTTAAGCTTTATCTTGTTTGAGCGGACTGTGTCTGCCCCCCTAGACTGAAATTGGAAGCTGGTTCCACAAAAGAGGAGCTTGATAACTAAGTGCTCTGGCTCACATTCTTGGTCATTACCTTACTGTCAGCCTGGGTTGCTCTGCGATGAAAGTAAATGCGTCCGTTAGTAAGTACGAATTGCTAATTAGCATTAGCATTAGTTTTGGTCATCTCCCACGGAGGACCGCGCATGTGTGACGTCATTTTTTTATCGATGGCACGTGATCGACTGGTGCTGCCTTTGAGATCGACTGGTTGACCGCGATCGACGTATTGATCCAGGAACAACAAGTAACCCAGCATCTATGGAGCGCAGCTCTCTAGTAGGGCAATACTGTGTTATAAGCTCTTTAGGATAAGACGGTGCCTCTAGTTCCAGTTTAAACTGGTCCCCCTCTGTGGTCTCTGGTTCCAGTTTAAACCGGTCCCCCTCTGGTCTCTGGTTCCAGTTTAAACCGGTCCCCCTCTGGTCTCTGTTTTCAGTTTAAACCGGTCCCACTCTGGTCTCTGGTTCCAGTTTAAGCCAGTCGTCCTCTGGTCTCTGGTTCCAGTTTAAACCGGTCCCCCTCTGGTCTCTGTTTTCAGTTTACACCGGTCCCACTGTGGTCTCTGGTTCCAGTTTAAACCGGTCCCCCTCTGGTCTCTGGTTCCAGTTTAAACCGGTCCCCCTCTGGTCTCTGGTTCCAGTTTAAACTGGTCCCCCTCTGTGGTCTCTGGTTCCAGTTTAAACCGGTCCCCCTCTGGTCTCTGGTTCCAGTTTAAACCGGTCCCCCTGTGGTCTCTGTTTTCAGTTTAAACCGGTCCCACTCTGGTCTCTGGTTCCAGTTTAAGCCGGTCCCACTCGGGTCTCTGGTTCCAGTTTAAGCCAGTCGTCCTCTGGTCTTTGGTTCCAGTTTAAACCGGTCCCCCTCTGGTCTCTGGTTCCAGTTTAAACCGGTCCCCCTCTGGTCTCTGGTTCCAGTTTAAACCGGTCCCTTTCTGGTCTCTGGTTCCAGTTTAAACCGGTCCCTTTCTGGTCTCTGGTTCCAGTTTAAACCGGTCCCCCTCTGATTCCAGTTTAAACCGGTCCCCCTCTGGGCTCTGGTTCTAGTTTAAACCGGTCCCCCTCTGGGCTCTGATTCTAGTTTAAACCGGTCCCCCTCTGGTCTCTGATTCTAGTTTAAACCGGTCCCCCTCTGGTCTCTTATTACAGTTTAAACCGGTCCCACTCTGGTCTCTGGTTCCAGTTTAAGCCAGTCGTCCTCTGGTCTTTGGTTCCAGTTTAAACCGGTCCCCCTTTGGTCTCTAGTTACAGTACAAAGTGCTCTTCCTCTGGTCTCTGGTTGCAGTTCAAACCGGTCTTCCTGGGTACCGTTGACCCTCGCAGTGAGATGGCGTCGTACCAACGAGTCGTCAACACTCAGAAGTGCGTCCGAGCCGGCGGGAAACACAATGACCTGGAGGACGTTGGCCGGGACGTCTATCACCACACCTTCTTTGAGATGCTGGGGAGCTGGTCCTTTGGAGACTACTTCAAGGTGAAGGGGAGGAAGAACGGGAAGAGGGGGGAAGGAGGGAGGGAGGGAAGGATGGAGGGAGGAGATGAGAGTGGGGAGGAGATGAAAGGGAGTACATGATAGTGGAGCTGCAGTGAGGGAGGAGATGAGAGGGAGGGGGGAGAGAGACGAGATTAGAGTGAGTAAGTAGGAAAGGGAAGATCGATGAGATGATGGTGGGGAGGGAGGAGATGAGAGGGAGGGGCTTCTCTGTCTACACTAACCTTGTCTCTCCTCTTGCAGAAGGAGGCGTGCTACATGGCGTGGAGCCTCCTCACAGAGCATTATGGGATACCCGCTGACAGACTGTACGTGTCGTACTTTGCTGGAGACGCTGTGTCTGGTGTTCCAGCTGATGAGGAGACTCAACACATCTGGCTGGAGATCGGGTAGGTCACGCGGTAACCCCAGCAACGGTGACTCTGTGACCTGATTGGTTCACTGCGGATCAGCTCTGAGATGATGCGTTCATGACCTGTTGGAGTTAAGTTTATTAATTTATCCTCACCTGATGAGACACTGGCCCAATCTGCCCCTGACCCCTGACCCCTCAAGACTTAACTGAGGTCACCTGGTGAGGGCTTTAAATGGTGTAAATACGGATGGGACAGCACTGTGCTGCAACATGTCACCATGACAACGTCAAAGAATATGATTTACAATTGAGGGTGTTTATTGCATACGTTTTACTCTCTGATTTGAACGTCTTTCAGGCTCTTTCTCATCAAATGAGAGCTCATTCAATAGTTTTAATAGTCAAAAATGTTTTTTTGTCAAAATTTCAGAATAGATATATATATGTATATATATATATATATATATATTATAGCTCTGGGCAAAGATCAAAAAATCTAACTTGATTAATCTTATGATTTTGTGTGATTTACAGTGATTAATCACAGTATGAGTAAAATTCAATAATAACAGGAGGACAGCGCGATCGACTAAAATATTGGTGACGTTCATTTATATGTAAAATAAATATTGCACCACCAAAGATCATCGCACTAATTTTCCTATATTGTGCGATAAGTCAATATATTGCATATCACAACAGGCCTAGTTACAAGCCCCGCAGAGCACAAGACGCCACCTCGTTGACACCTGCAACACGGTAAAAAAATCTGCTTCCCATCCACAACTGTTTTCATTAGTATTAACTTGTATGCATTTTACTGGGAATGTGCCACCTTGTGTAGGAACTGCATGTCCCAATTCAGCCCGTGTTTCCCTCAAGGAAAATAAAAGCAACAAACCTGCATTAACAGTCCACTTTTCTATCCATTCCTCCAACATTACGTTTTCTTACAGTTGATTAGACACACAAGGTCATTTGCGTTTCCATGTTAAAGAACTTCTTCTGAACAACATGACTAGCACAAGAGAAGCACCTTTCACAGGTGCTGATGTAACATCTCTGTAAAAAACTATGTTTACAAAGACAAAGGGCGTCTGCCCGGTTAGGGCTGTAGCAGAGCACGGCTAATTTCCCCACGTTAATTTAAAACGTCGTATCGTATGCGCGTCATTCGCTGCGGTTCTAAGGACGCTTCATTCTTCTTGCGTTGGTTTGTCCACAGTTCTCCCGCACGCTGCATCCAACGTAGTCGCTCCACTGCGTGTTGGTAGCTGGGTAGTTGGGCTGCATCAATGCTGGTGACGCTTTACATTGCATTACATGTCATTTAGTAGTAGTCCCGGCGGGAGATGACAAGAGCCTGGATCAGTACCTGCGCCCCCTTGTGAGTGAGAAGGGGACGTTTTCTCCTCATGTTGTAGTACTTCACTCTCGTAGTACTGTGGTAATAAGATACTTCCGGTTTTCAATGGTTACAAATCGGCTACTCCGTCTGGTAGAGGTAGAGATTTCTAATGAAAATTTTCATTCACATTACATTAACTTGGGCTAAGTCCGCATCCAAAATTTCCCTCTTGAGGGATCAATAAAGTATCTGTCTATCTATCCAATGCCGGAAATGGTTCATGAAGGGCTCAAAATGCTTGAGAGCCTCCAAAACTCGACGAGTTGACGATGGGACAGAACTAAACCCTCAGAGTTTACGGGAGTGCGCCTCAGTTGGTAAGGGTGCAGATTGGCCGTCTCACTAATCCAAACAAATATGGAGGGCTTCAAACCATATCTGTGTCCCATTTGGTGGGCTGCATCCTCATGAGGACCTGGCGTTCCAGTCCACGTTGGCCGGGTCCTTTAAGGGCCACATAAGCTGAACCAAGCAGTCTCTGAACGGTCTGATCTACGGGGGGACTTCATACTGTCATCAGCTTTTCCTGCACTGTGACAACGTAGAAAGAGCCGTCAGAGCGGGACTGTCGAGTCACAGCTGGAGGGACGCATGCGGCCGATGAATGATGAGCAGCCTCAGGAGGGGGGGGACAATGAAATGAGACAAAGCTAGTGTGTCAACAGTGGCTATGATACCCTGTGTCCTTCCTCTCATCTCCTCATTCTCTCAGAATGGCGGATTCACTTAGTCACCATCTGTTTTACCCATAATGCTCTTTGATCGGTGCGGTGGGCTCTCAGTGGGATGCTGGTGTAGAACATTTCATGTCTTGCCTCAGGGTTCCTCCGGATCGCCTCCTGCCCTTCGGCCCAAAGGAGAACTTCTGGGAGATGGGGAACTCGGGGCCGTGCGGGCCCTGCACCGAGATCCACTACGACCACGTGGGAGGACGAGATGCTGCGGCGCTGGTCAACGCTGATAGTCCCGAAGTGGTGGAGATCTGGAACCTGGTCTTCATGCAATACAACAGGTTCAGACACACAATTAGAGCAGTTTGTGACTCATATCAAACCAGTTCAATTCATTTTATTTTGTATAGCCCAAAATCGCAAATTAAATTACATTACATCACATGTCATTTATCTGACGCTTTTATCCAAAGCAACTTACAATAAGAACGTTTCAACCATAAGGAAACAAACTCAGAAGAACAAGAAACAAGAAAGTGCAATTTCATCAAATAAGCCAGTTTACAACTCGCTGTAGATAAGAACCATTATAAGTCCAATGTAAGTGCTACAGTTAGTTAGTGTGTTAGTGGAGGTAGAGTGTGAAGAGGTGTGTCTTTAGTCTAAAGATGTGAAGGCTCTCTGTGGTCCTGATGTCTTCACAGACCTCCTTCCACCATTTAGGAGCAGGACAGCAAAGAGTGGGGATCTAGTGGAGTGTTTTGCTCTCAGTGAGGAGGAACAAGCAGTTTATCACATGCAGAGCGGAGAGGTCAGAGGTCGGGATGTCGGGTTGGACCAGGTCCTGGATGTAAGCTGGACCCCATCCATTCACAGCATGGTACGTGAGCACCATGTTTAGAACTGGATGAGCCACCGGTACCAGTGAAGAGAGTGGAGGAGTGAGGGAGAACTTCGGAAGGTTAAAGACCAGTGGAGCTGCTGCATCTGGATGACCTGCAGAGGTGGAATGGTGGTAGCAGGAGACCTGCAGGAGAAAGTTACAGTAGTCCAGGAGGGAGATGACAAGAGCCTGAATCAGTACCTCCTTCTGAGTGAGAAGAGGATGTGTTCTCCTGATGTTGTAGAGCGTGTATCTACAGGATGGTGTTGTCAGTGATGTTGGAGTCAGGGAGAGTCGGCTGTCGACGTCACGCCGAGGTTCCTGCAGTCAAAGTGGACGTTAACACGGAGTCTCAAAGTTAACAGTCAGGTCCCGTGTAGGAGAATCTTTTCCCAGAGAAGTAGTTCAGTCTTGTCGGGGTTGATTTTCAGATGGTGGGCGGATCCACTGCGAGATGTCAGTCAGACAGGCAGAGATCAGAGTGAGGGAAGGAGAGAATTAGTTGGGTGTCATCGGCATAGCTGTGGTAGGAGAAGCCATGTGAGCGAATGACAGCGCAGAGAGAGTTGGTGTACAGCGAGAAGAGGAGGGGACCCAGGACGGAACCCTGAGGAACTCCAGTAGTAAGAGGACAAGGTTCCGACACAGATCCGCTCCAGGTTAACCGTTAGGTGCGTCCGTCGAAGGTAGGACGAGAGAAGGGAGAGAGCAGAGCCTGAGACACCAAGTTCCTGAAGGGAGGAGATAAGGATCTGGTGGTTGACTGTGTCAAAGAGGAAAGTTTTAAGCTTCATCTTAAAAGAGCTGTCCGAATCTGCCTCCTGGACTGAAAGTGGAACCTGGTTCCACAAAAGAGGAGCTTGATAACTGAAGGCGCTGGCCCCCAGCCTACTTTTTAAAACCGTAGGAACAACAAGTAACCAGCATCTATGGAGCGCAGCTGCCTTGTAGGGCAATAAGGTGTTACAAGCTCTTTAAGATACGACGGTGCCCTTACCAGAAAGTGCCTTATAGGTGAGGAGCTGGGTACCAGAGACATTCCATCCATAAAAACTGTATCACGTGACAGCTGGCTTCGAAGGCGCTCTGGGCCTATCAAGATAACTTCTGTTTTTTCTGAGTTTAGCATCAGGAAGTTGCCGGTCATCCAAGTTTTGATGTCATTCTTGAAGTCTAACTAGCTGGTCCGTCTCTTCTGGTTTGATCGACAGATACAGTTGAGTATCGTCTGCATAACAAGTTTATGCGGTGTTTCCTGATAAGATCGCCCAAAGGAAGCATATAGAGGGTAAATAAAATCGGTCCAAGTACAGAACCTTGTGGGACTCCGTGACCAACATTGGTGGTCTTTGAGGATTCACCGTTTACAGGCACAAACTGGGATCGATCCGATAGGTAGGATTTAAACCAGCTGAGTGCAGTTCCTTTGATACCAATTAAATGTTCTAGTCTCTGCAACAGGATACAATGGTCTATGGTATCATATGCGGCACTGAGGTCCAGCAAGACAAGAAAAGAGATGAGTCCTTGGTCCGATGCAAGTAGAAGATCATTCGTAATTTTCACCAGTGCTGTTTCTGTACTATGATGCGCTCGAAATCCTGACTGGAACTCCTGGAACAAAGCATTGTTTTGTAGAAAGTCACATAATTGATTTGCGACGGATTTCGCAAGGATCTTAGAGAGGAAGATTAGAGATAGGTCTGTAGTTAGCCAACACCTCTGGAGCAAGAGTAGGTTTCTTAAGAAGAGGTTTAATTACAGCTACCTTGAGGAACTGTGGTACATGTCCTGTCAACAAAGACAGATTCACAATATCTAATAAGGATGTGCTAACTAAAGGAAAAACTTCCTTAAGCAGCTTAGTCGGAATCGGATCCAAGAGACAAGTAGAAGATTTAGACTTTGAAAATAAGTCAGTCAGTTGATCAAGGTTGATGGAAGAGAAGGCATCCAAACAGGCATCAGGGCCCACTGCTGCATCCAAGGTTCCTACATCGGAGGACAGGTCGGCACTGGTTGAAGGCAGGAGACCATCAATTTTCTCTTTGATAGTCAGAATCTTATCATTGAAGAAGTTCATGAAGTCGTTACTAGTGAGGTCCAAAGGAATACACGGCTCGACAGAGCTGTGACTCTCTGTCAGTCTGGCTACAGTGCTGAAGAGAAACCTGGAGTTGTTTTTATTTGTCTCTATTAATGATGAGTAATAAGATGCTCTTGTGTTCGGAGAGCCTTCTTATATGTTTTAAGGCTGTCTTGCCAAACTAGCCTAGATCCTGATTTGGTCATAATCGTTCAAGTTATAAGTTTGAGGGTTATACCACGGAGCAGACTTCCTTCTTGTTGCTATTCTTCTTTCTAGAAGAGCAATAGCGTCCAGCGCCACTCTCAAAGAGCTGGAATTGAGCGAAAAGTTCTCACAGGAGTCCTCTGATATCATGAGACAGGACACTGAACTTCAGAACACTGTAAACCTTTAGCACTGAACCACCTGGTTCTGGTACTGGTCAATCTCCATTATAACTGTGTGTGTGTTTGTCAGGGAAGTGGACCACAATCTGCGGCAGCTGCCCCAGTTCAGTGTGGATACTGGGATGGGACTGGAGAGACTCGTGAGCGTCCTGCAGGGTAAACGGTCAAACTACGACACCGACCTGTTCACCCCACTGCTCCACGCCATCCACCAGGTACACCCTCACACTGTAAAACCAGTACACCAGCACTCCGTAACACGTGTGCAATGATTAACACTAACCTGTGTCCACAGAGGTCAAAGGTCGGGCCTTACGGGGGGCGGCTGGGCACGGTGGACGGAGGAAAGGTTGACACGGCGTACCGGGTGGTGGCCGACCACGTTCGCACGCTGTCAGTCTGCATCGCTGACGGAGTCCACCCCGGCATGTCCGGAGCAGAGTGAGTCACCCACCAATTGGCAGTCAGCAGCCAGTCTGTGCTGCCGGCTGATTGGTTCTCATGGTGTTTTAGGTTGGTGGTGAGGAGGGTTCTGCGGCGTGCGGTCCGGTACTGTGCCGAAGTCCTTCAGGCTCCTCAGGGAGCGCTGGCCAGCCTGGTTCCAACCGTCACCCACATCCTGGTAACGTTTCCCTTCATGCATCTGACCGATTTCAGTGACTGGTTTCCCTCCACTGGCAGCCACTGGCATCATGTTATTATATATCATTTTATGTTTTGTGACTGTTACAGCTGTTCTGATGAACTTAATTACAATGACAATAAACATCCTTACCAATCAGATTCTTCCATTAGAGTTTAGACTGTAGTGACTCATCGTCACTAATGGATTTTGATGATGTTAAAAGTAAAGTGTCTCATTTAGACTGTTTAACCCGAGAGGCTGTTTAAATACCCATTAAATGCAGAACTAAGGGTAGATCGGTTATGTCTGCAGGGGGATGTGTATCCAGAGCTGCACAGGGAGGAGAACCGGGTGAGTTTTCCTCTGCTACGTGACCCCTCATTCATATGTATATGTACTGATGAACACATCAAGAGAACATGTTTACGGGTAGACCTTCCCAACAGGAAGTGTTGTTCTTTCAGATCATGGACATCATCAATGAGAACGAGGCTCACTTCCTGTCGTCTCTTCAGCAAGGCAGCAGACTGATCCAGCGAACGCTCCACAGAAAGGACTACAAACATGGCATTTTTCCAGGTCTGCCCCTCCCTCAGAGACTACGACTCCCATCAGCCACCTGCAAGGCCACAGTCAGACTATTTCGGTTACATCTGATGTCAGCTAAAGCTCTCAGCCTCTTCTGTCATGGAGATGCTGTAGTTGTGATCATGTTCATAGAATCATATTTTTATCGGGTTATGAAAAGAATGAGAAGTAAACTTTACTTCTAAAGCACCAAATCAGAACAGAGAATAATGACGATATGAGTTATTGGTGAAGCTCCTTCATCTCCCTGATAAGTCTAAAGGTCTCCTGTGGCTGCTGCAGCCTCTGTGGCATGGTGTCTTCACAGGGACCTTGGCTTCCCTCTGGACCTGGTGGACATAATGCTGGAGGAGAAGGACGTCCAGGTCGACCGAGAGGAGCTGAACCGGCTGATGGAAGAGAGCCAGAAGGTGAGGCCTCACACCGTCATGGTGCCGGGTTGTCCCTCAGATGACCTGTCCCTCAGGTGACCTCTGTCTCTGTCAGGTGACCTGTCTCTGTCTCTCTCAGGTGACGTCTGGTCTTCAGTCAGGTGTTCCCTCTCAGGTGCCGTTGGACATCCTTAGCCTGGCAGAGCTGCATCGTCTCGGTGTTCCTCACACTGAGGACGGTCTGAAGTACCAGTACAGGCTGGAGAAGGACAGATACGGTACCAGTAGCCGGCCTCAATTCCATTTTTATTCATTCTATTTTGTATTTACAGCCAGTACACATACAGCACTCCTTTGACCCTCACATCGGAACAGGTAAAACACAAAAAGATGAAAAAAAAACAACGGCAGAGGAGGATAGACAGAACGCATTTCAGCCGCTCGTACCCGTGACCTTGTTCTTTCAATCTCGACCTTCATGACCACAGGTCATAGGAACCAAGAATGAACAACGGAAAAAATATTCAGATTCAAATATTGCGAGTAGTAAGCCAAGGGACAACCACCATCACATAGAACCACCATCACATAGAAGCACCGTCACAGAGAAGCACCATCACATAGAAGCACCATCACATAGAAGCACCATCACATAGAAGCACCGTCACAGAGAAGCACCATCACATAGAACCATCGACACAGAGAAGCACCATCACATAGAACCACCATCACATAGAACCATCGTCACAGAGAAGCACCATCACATAGAACCACCATCACATAGAACCATCGTCACAGAGAAGCACCATCACATAGAACCACCGTCACTTAGAAGCACCATCACATAGAACCATCGTCACAGAGAAGCACCATCACATAGAACCATCGTCACAGAGAAGCACCATCACATAGAACCACCATCACATAGAACCATCGTCACAGAGAAGCACCATCACATAGAACCACCATCACATAGAACCACCATCACATAGAACCATCGTCACAGAGAAGCACCATCACATAGAACCACCGTCACTTAGAAGCACCATCACATAGAACCATCGTCACAGAGAAGCACCATCACATAGAACCATCGTCACAGAGAAGCACCATCACATAGAACCATCGTCACAGAGAAGCACCATCACATAGAACCATCGTCACAGAGAAGCACCGTCACAGAGAAGCACCATCACATAGAACCACCATCACATAGAACCATCGTCACAGAGAAGCACCATCACATAGAACCACCGTCACTTAGAAGCACCATCACATAGAAGCACCATCACATAGAAGCACCATCACATAGAACCATCGTCACAGAGAAGCACCATCACATAGAAGCACCATCACATAGAAGCACCGTCACAGAGAACCACCATCACATAGAACCATCGTCACAGAGAAGCACCATCACATAGAAGCACCGTCACTTAGAAGCACCATCACATAGAACCATCGTCACAGAAAAGCACCATCACATAGAACCATCGTCACAGAGAAGCACCATCACATAGAACCACCATCACATAGAACCATCGTCACAGAGAAGCACCATCACATAGAACCACCGTCACTTAGAAGCACCATCACATAGAAGCACCATCACATAGAACCATCGTCACAGAGAAGCACCATCACATAGAACCATCGTCACAGAGAAGCACCATCACATAGAACCATCGTCACAGAGAAGCACCATCACATAGAAGCACCATCACATAGAAGCACCGTCACAGAGAACCATCGTCACAGAGAAGCACCATCACATAGAACCACCATCACATAGAACCATCGTCACAGAGAAGCACCATCACATAGAACCACCGTCACTTAGAAGCACCATCACATAGAACCACCGTCACTTAGAACCATCGTCACAGAGAAGCACCATCACATAGAAGCACCGTCACATAGAACCACCGTCAGATAGAAGCACCATCACATAGAACCATCGTCACAGAGAAGCACCATCACATAGAACCACCATCACATAGAACCACCGTCACATAGAACCACCATCACATAGAACCATCGTCACAGAGAAGCACCATCACATAGAACCATCGTCACAGAGAAGCACCGTCACAGAGAAGCACCATCACATAGAACCACCATCACATAGAACCATCGTCACAGAGAAGCACCATCACATAGAACCACCGTCACTTAGAAGCACCATCACATAGAAGCACCATCACATAGAAGCACCATCACATAGAACCATCGTCACAGAGAAGCACCATCACATAGAAGCACCATCACATAGAAGCACCGTCACAGAGAACCACCATCACATAGAACCATCGTCACAGAGAAGCACCATCACATAGAAGCACCGTCACTTAGAAGCACCATCACATAGAACCATCGTCACAGAAAAGCACCATCACATAGAACCATCGTCACAGAGAAGCACCATCACATAGAACCACCATCACATAGAACCATCGTCACAGAGAAGCACCATCACATAGAACCACCGTCACTTAGAAGCACCATCACATAGAAGCACCATCACATAGAACCATCGTCACAGAGAAGCACCATCACATAGAACCATCGTCACAGAGAAGCACCATCACATAGAACCATCGTCACAGAGAAGCACCATCACATAGAAGCACCATCACATAGAAGCACCGTCACAGAGAACCATCGTCACAGAGAAGCACCATCACATAGAACCACCATCACATAGAACCATCGTCACAGAGAAGCACCATCACATAGAACCACCGTCACTTAGAACCACCGTCACTTAGAACCATCGTCACAGAGAAGCACCATCACATAGAAGCACCGTCACATAGAACCACCGTCAGATAGAAGCACCATCACATAGAACCATCGTCACAGAGAAGCACCATCACATAGAACCACCATCACATAGAACCATCGTCACAGAGAAGCACCATCACATAGAACCACCGTCAGATAGAAGCACCATCACATAGAACCAGTGTTTCGCTTTCTAACGTCCTGAATCTGTAGTTCTGTTGTGTTGATTGACAGCAACATCTGGAGAACATCAGTAGCCTTTGTTCAGATTATCTCTGTTCTGTTCCTTCCAGTTTTCCCAGCATGCAGTGCGACAGTCCTGGCTCTGTATGCCGATCACACTCTGGTGTCAGAGGTCACTGAGGGTCAGCGCTGTGGAGTCATTCTGGATCAGACCTGCTTCTACTCCGAGCAAGGAGGACAGTCACCCGACCGGGGCTACTTCACCCGGGACGGGCTGCAGGTCGTCTAACTGCTGGGAGGTGAAATGCATCATGGGAGGATGACCTGCTGTGGGTCTGACTGCAGGGCTGCTTTCTGTCCATCAGGACGTTGTGTACCCGGTGGAGGCGGTGGTCCTGGCGGGGGGGTACGTGGTCCATCAAGTGACGGCCGCAGACTACCTTAAGACTGGAAACCAGGTCCAGTTACACCTGGACCAGGTAGCTACCAACTGTGTGTGTGTGTGTGTGTGTGTGTGTGTCAGTCACATTGATTGTTGTCAAGCACTCGTATGGTCGTTTGTTCATAACCTCTGTCCTCTTGTCCGTCCTGTAGGTCCACCGGTTGTCCTGCATGGTGAATCACACAGCCACTCACCTACTGAACTTTGCTCTGAGGAAAGTGTTGGGAGCTTCTGTCCAGCAGAGAGGATCCAAAGTGTCAGCAGATCGTCTCCGCTTCGACTTCAGTGTCAAGGTGAAGCAGCTTCAGTTACACCCTTATGCATTTATACAGTTACACCTTTATGCATTTATACAGTTACACCTTTATACCTTTATGCATTTATACAGTTACACCTTTATACCTTTATGCATCCAAACTCTTACTGTTGTGCACAAACACACACGTCTCATTGCCTGAGTTGGTATATATTTACTAGCTCTTTATTTACTAGCTCTTTCTATTTGTCTGTCCTCAGAAGTCTTTGGACACATCACAGCTGCAGCAGGTAGACAGGTGTGTCAATGACATCATCAGAGCCAATCACTTTGTCCACAGCCAGGAGCTCCCTCTGAGGGAGGCCAATAGAATCAAGGGACTGAGGACCGTGGACGAGGTGACGCTGTCTCTCTGCCCGTCTCCGCGCCTCAACGTGTCACTGTCTGACTGTCTCTCTCTCTCTGCGCGTCTGTCTCAGGTGTATCCGGACCCTGTGCGGGTGGTGTCTGTTGAGGTAGAGGTGTCTGAGCTGTTCGAGGGTGAGACAGGCAGAGAGACATCTGTGGAGCTTTGCTGTGGGACGTAAGACACAAATACACCTAGAGAGTAACCTGTATATATCTTTATTAAATCCCAAATACCGTGTAAACGTGTTCAACGTGTTCAGTCACCTGCTGCAGACCGGAGCCATCGAGGACCTGCTGATCGTCTCTGAGAGACAGACGGTGAAAGGAATCAGTCGCATCGTTGCTGTGACGGGACGGGAGGCCAAACGGGTCAGAGAGACGTCCAGCAGCCTGGTTAGCTTAGCACAAACAGCTAAATGTGACGTTGGTGTTGTTGCCTCCAGGCTCGGGAGGAGGGACAGACGTTGTCTCAGGAAGTGGGTTCTCTGTCGGCCAGACTGACAGACTCCGCCCCCTCCAGCATAGACGCCGCCCAGCGGTTTGCCAAGGAGGTTGGACTCCTCTCTGATGTAGGTGCATTTCTCATGAGATAAGGACATGTGGGCTTTGTTCCTGTTCACCGACTGTCTTTTTGGCCCCGCGTTGTGTCTGTCAGGCTGTGGATAACACCAGCATCCCACAGTGGCAACGCAGCGACCTGCAGGCCCGCCTCAGAGCTCTGCAGAGGACCAGTAACACCACAGTCAGAAAGCTGGAGGCCAGAGAGGTGAACACCTGAGAGACATACGACACGCATGGGAGACATGCCTCACACCTGAGAGACATACGACACGCATGGGAGACATGCCTCACACCTGAGAGACATACGACACGCATGGGAGACATGCCTCACACCTGAGAGACATACGACACGCATGGGAGACATGCCTCACACCTGAGAGACATACGACACGCATGGGAGACATGCCTCACACCTGAGAGACATACGACACGCATGGGAGACATGCCTCACACCTGAGAGACATACGACACGCATGGGAGACATGCCTCACACCTGAGAGACATACGACACGCATGGGAGACATGCCTCACACCTGAGAGACATACGACACGCATGGGAGACATGCCTCACACCTGAGAGACATACGACACGCATGGGAGACATGCCTCACACCTGAGAGACATACGACACGCATGGGAGACATGCCTCACACCTGAGAGACATACGACACGCATGGGAGACATGCCACTCACACAATACTATAAATGTACCTGATGGCCCTTTAGGTGGATCTATGTCCTTCCTCTGACTGCTTTTTCCCATCATGCTTTGCACAGGCAGCGCTGATCGCTCAGCCTCTGCGGGAGAAGAACGGCAGGAAGACCCTGCAGGTGGATTCTGTGCAGACGGACTCTCTGTCGGTAAGATTAAAGGTGGAGGAAACACTCCTTTCACCATCACGCGCCCTGTTTTCAGAACATCTGGTATTTTATATTTATCTAATTGTTTTTAAACAGCTGCACAGATCAATGTAAACATGGTATTGATCACAAAGCCCATTGATCACAGCTAAGCTGCATGTGTCACTTTTATGGTCAGATTCTGATGAAGACGGTGAACCAGCTGAGCGCTGCAGCTCCTCACAGTTACGTGATGCTGCTTGCTCCCCAAAGGCATTCTGGGAAGGTTCTGTGTGCCTGTCAGGTCCCGAAGGTAATGATGACACACCTGTTTATAACATCAAAGGGGGCGGGGCTCTACCTGAAGCTTCTCTCCCCCCATAGGACTCCCCAGCGCTGTTGGCATCTGATTGGGCGGGGGCTGTGTGTCGTCACCTTGGCGGAGTTGCTGGGGGCTCCATGCTGGTTGCCAAGGGAACAGGGAGTGGCGGCGACATCGCGGAGGCTCTGGAGTGGGCGGAGGAGTTTGCTCGCTTGGAAACACAGCGGTGATGATGTTCTAGAGGGAGGTGGGCGGGACTTCCTGCTGCCTGTCGGCATGCTCATGTTACCACAGTATTTTTATACTAGTAGCATGCTAATGGTTAGCTTTCTTAACTGGCAGTATGCCAGATCTCGTCACATGACAGTGGATCATATTAAAAGGTACAGGTGACTTTTAAGGCCACGTGTGAAGGTTCATTTAGGTCTGTTTTTATATAAATATCAATCTATGTTTACTGTAATAATAAACAAATGATGAAACTTTTGTGTAATACGTTTATTAATATTTAACAGGTTTGTGACATAAAATTGAGCTGTTAGAACAATAATAAACATTTCAGTGTGTAATCATGATCACTATTCACCACATAGACCATAGTTCTGCTGAGATCCAGATGTTCCTCAGAGCAGGGACGCGTTCAGCCACTGCAGAAGAACCACATTCATGTTAAGACATCTCAGGAGGTCACTGCAGAAGATCCCTCCAACGGGTCTGCAGCTTCTTACCTCCATCATGTTGAACTCGACAGTTCCCGAATTATCTTTGTCCAGCACATTGAAAGTGTCTGTGGACAGGAAACCATCATCATCATCATCATGACGATGGAGAAGAAGCAGCAGCAGCAGAAGAGGCAGAAAGACTCACTGAACATTGTCTCCAGACGAACCAAACAGCTAACAAAGTTGTCGAAGTCAATGGTGAGGTCCGGGTCACTGTAACGAGCCACCAGGACCTGATGGAGCGGGTTGTTCAGACTAAAGCCTGCAACGGGGGCCAGAGGTCAGAGGAGTACGGTGCTACAACATAGGAAATTCCCAGGTGTGTGTTCTACCAGCTTCTTCCACAGCCGTCCTCATCTCAGAGGAGCTCATCGTCCCAGAGTTGTCGACGTCCTTCTGACGGTAGATTTTCTGTCACACAAGAAGACTTTATAAAGATCTGGTTCCTGGTTTAGGAGCTTCCACATGGTCCCTGGTTGTAGTTTCCCTGGAACAGAAACCCCTTTCTGGACCAGAGACTCACCAGGTAGTTCTCGATTTTGGTCCACAGCACTTTAAACTCCAGCAGACCCAGTTTACCGCTGCCGTCCTTCTGCAGCAACAGTTCAGGAAGTCAGACGCCTGCTCATACAATGGTATTATTTTACCCATCAGCCACCTGTGACGGGAGGACTTCTGTCAACTGTGGATTATTCATCTCCAGCATGAAGACGGAGATCCAGGTCTCCGCTATGGTGACCCGACCCGGTGGAAGGATACGTCCAGCATGTTGATCATGTTGCGACACGTCGAGATGCTGAAGCCGTCGGTCTCGATGTCCGAACCTTTCAAAGGGCAAACATGAGGTCATCAATGTTTACACCCAAAGATACTCCCTAACCGCCTCCCCCCTCGCTCCCCCCTCGCTCACCCCTCACAGACCCCTCAAACACCCCTCGCTCACCCGTATCTTTGGGTGTGTGAGAGGTCTGTGAGGGGTCTGTGAGGGGGGAGCGAGGGGGGAGGCGGTTAGGGAGTATCTTTGGGTGTGTGAGGGGTCTGTGAGGGGGGAGGCGGTTAGGGAGTATCTTTGGGTGTGTGAGGGGTGTGTCTGAACCTGAAGGTAAAAACTATTTCCTTTGTTTCTCACGTCTGGTCACCACTTTGTTGAGGATCCTCTGAAGCTCATGGGTTGAGATCTCACAGTCCTGCACACAGAAGCTTTGTTAGTATACGCACACACGCAGGCACACACGCAGGCACACACGCAGGCACACACGCAGGCACACACGCAGGCACACACGCAGGCTCACACGCAGGTTCACACGCAGGTACACACGCAGGTTCACACGCAGGTACACATGCAGGTTCACACGCAGGTACACACGCAGGTTCACACGCAGGTTCACACGCAGGTGCACGGCTCACCTCGCCCGCCAGTTGTCCAAACAGACTCCGAAACCGGTCGTCTACGTCGCCTTCATCAATCTCGATCTGAAACCAGGATTCAGCTGTTATTATTACAACCAGAAGGAAGTTTTCTTGTCAAAGCTCTGAAGAGACGTCTCACCTTCTCCACTCTGGACTCGATGGGGTCGTCTAGTTCTCTGCAGAGACAAAGACAGCTTCAGAGGAGGAAGGTCTCACAGATCTTCTCTAATAGGAGCTTTGAGGTTGCAAAGGCTCGCTGACACAAATGTCTCATCTGAAATATGACCAGAGGACTTTATGAAGATGTAGTGGATTTGTGCTTCTTTTGATCTGAGAAGAAAGTGTTCACATCTAACCCTGAGAATTAAGGATGGATTTACATAAAACTAGAAACAGCTGATTGTGTTAACAGCAGATCAATTAGAAGTGTTTATTTTTTATTACACTTCGTTCCAAGTGAATAAAATAATATAAAATCCACGATTTCCGCCAGTAGGTTCAGCGCTCAGCTGGTCTAACGAGCTTCTTCTTAGGTGGACTCACTGGAACTCTGCTTGTTTCTCTGAGAAGACGCGGACGCAGAAATCCCCGTCCTTGTTGGCCTCGAAGGTGGACGGGACGATCAGGTACTCCCCCGGCGGGAGGCAGAAGCGGCTGCAGACCTCTCGCAGGTTGATGAAAGTCTCGGAGCGAGCAGCGGATGCGTTGCTCAGGAAGAAATTCCTGTTCAGGTGGACGTTCCTCTGGCCACAGAACTGAAAAGGGGACAAGGGACGGGGGGGCGCGGGGGGCCAGACCCAACATCAGCTAAAACTAATGTGAACAGACGATCAGTGGGAAGCGAAATGCTGAGGGTCCTCCTACCTCCTCAGGGACCTGGAACACAAGAAGAAGAGTTAAACCGTCATGAGCAGGTTGTGAATCAGATGTTCTATTTTAGATTTTAGATATTTACAAACTACTAAAATCCTCAGCGGGACCTGAACCAGTCCAGACCAACCCTCCTTAGGACCACTATTAGAGGATCATCTTCTGACGAGAAGGAGAGTCTGACCATATTTAATCAATAGAGACCCACTTCCTGCTCATCAGGTTCAAGGTTCATCTCACAGGCCGGTTGACCCCCAGACCAGCTGATCCAAGAACAGCATTAGTCCAGTGTCCCGCAGCACTATACCCTCTGACCCGGTTACACCAGAACCTCCTTTGTCAGAGGCTTGACCTCCAGAGAGCACAACCCCTACGTGAGCTCACCTCGTAGATGGCGAATCCCACCGTGTGCATGTCCTCTCCCATCTTCCTCATGGATCTGCGGTTCTTCTGGATCAGACCGACTACAAAGCTGCAGCCGCTCTCGCCGTCGTCGGGGTCGTCGTCCTCCTCGTCCAGCCGGATCACGAACTGGGGGTTTGTCCAGAACGTGTCTGCAGGTTTGATAAACCAAACTGTAGAGATGAAACTTCACTGGACCTTCCTGCCCATCCGACAGGGTAACTCACTGGGAAAGTTCCTGCAGCCCCCGGCGGTGGACCCTCTCCTCCAGCTGCCGTCGAACTTGGACAGAGCCCACCTGGAGACGGAGTCGTCGCTCAGGGCGTCTGGCGTCAGATTACAGATCTCCAGCCGTGAGTAGTGACGCAGGAAGTCATTGAAGGACATCCTGGAAGACCGAGCACAGGGTTTAACGCACCTCTTGGGGCCTCGTGATCACTTCAGGTATTTGAGGTAAAACTGAGTTTTACCAGAACTCTCCGTCCTCTGAGCGATGACTCAAACGCTCTCTGTCCTCGTCACTGATCTGACGCCACTGAGCTGAGCTGTCAGACAGATTGATCAAGAAAACATGTTTAGTTGGACACAAAACTAAAACAGCAGCAGCCATCGTCAACAATCATCGCCATCAATCAGTTCAACTTGGGTCAGAGAGTCTGACTGATGAAGATGTTCTATCCAATAGAAACCTGAACAAGAGATACTTTGTTGGAGGATTAATGGACATTCATAGAGGTTTCAAGTTACTGACATTGAATCCTGGTCTGAGGAAACGTCACCTCTGTGTGATCGGGTGTAACCAGGAGTGATCAGGAGTGTCTGTTTCATCCAACATCTTCCTGCAGAGCACTCGGCAACAACGAGAGCAGCGGCCCCCAACCAACCAAATTTGTCTTTTTTTTTTTTTTCTTTTTTTTTTCATTGGGAGTTTTTTTCTGAAAAATATTGTCTTTCTTAAATGGACGGATTCTCTACTCGGTGCGCTGGTTCCTGTTGACACATTTCCCAAGCGCCATCCCAGGGATTTTTTAAATATTGTCCAACATGAAAGTGGCCGTTGGGGAGCGCTGACCTAGAGGACACTCCAGTCTTTCACCACCTCTGTGGTTCACAACAGGGAGGTGCCAGGTGACAAAGTAAGCTACAGGAGATCCGGGTGTGAACATCAGACCTGCTCAGGTAAATCAGTTTTTTAGTAACCTGATTGATCTCAGATTGATTGATACAGACAACTATCACTCTCTCTCTCTCACTCACTCACTTGTCACTCCAGGCTCCCGTCCACTCCACCTGACCCCAAGGGTTCCTGATCCGAATCAGCTTCTCCATGTTTCCTCGGTACTCAACCTGCAGCAAACCTCAGGTTACATCTGATAGGACCAACAGCGTCCTAAACATCTGAGATTCACCTGTCATCATGTTTCAGGTGTTCAGACAGGTGAATTTAGTAGGCGTGTCCTCTTACCTGAGCCGTCCCCGTCACAGAGTAGGCGTGGCCTTTCACCAGCTTCTGAGAGGTGACTGCCTCAGAGTCTGATGAGCTTGTGATCTGAAACAAAGAGTTTACTTATTTAATGTCTATGTGGTACTCCTCTCGTCCCTACATAGTACTTCTCTGGTTCCTATGTGGTACTCCTCTCGTCCCTACATAGTACTTCTCTGGTTCCTATGTGGTACTCCTCTCGTCCCTACATAGTACTTCTCTGGTTCCTATGTGGTACTGTTGTGGTCCCTCCATGGTATAAAACAAAGGCTGAGTTTTGCCCTCCAACACAATTTGGTCCAGATTATTTACATAAATAGTAAACAAAAGGGGACCCAATACAGAGCCTTACGGGACACCCTTGCAGACAGTTATCTAGACAATAGACAATATCTGCTTGTTCCTCCTCACTGAGAGCAAAACACCCGACTAGATCTCCACTCTTTGCTGTCCTGCTCCTAAATGGTGGAAGGAGGTCTGTGAAGACATCAGGACCACAGAGAGCCTTCACATCTTCAGACTAAAGACACACCTCTTCAGACTCTACCTCCACTAACACACTAACTAACTGCAGCACTTACATTGGACTTATAATGGTTCTTATCTACAGCAAGTTGTACATCGGCTTATTTGATGAAATCACACTTTCTTGTTTCTTGTTCTTCTGAGTTTGTTTCCTTATGGTTGAAATGTTCTTATTGTAAGTCGCTTTGGATAAATCTGATATCTGATATGACATGTAATGTAATGTAATATCAGATGATAGACCCTGTTATCTGATATGACATGTAATTTAATGTAATATCAGATGATAGACCCTCTTATCTGATGATCTTTAAGCTTGCTCCGAGAGCCCCGAGTTGAGGAGCCTTAGCCTTAAAACATCATGGTCAACTGTGTTAAATGCTTTAGACAGATCAATATACAGAGACACAAGGTTGATTCTTGTCAAGAGCAGCCAAAATGAATTCACCCCTTTCAGTGCAGCTGTAATAGTGCTACGTTTTTCCTAAAGCCTGATAAAATGGTTATAAGATTATTATACAAAATAGTGTATAAGAACTCCTTAAGTTGTTTGCTCACAAGAGCTTCAAGAAAAGTACAGATAAATTAGATATTGGCCTCTTGGTCCGCACCTTTAAACAATGGGAGAACAAAGGTAGATTTCCATTTCTTTGGTATGTCCTTATTTTTGATGGATATGTAAGTGTCAGGCCCCGAAGGTCCATAGGCTTTATGAGGAGAACCAGGGATTATCACGTCCCTACACCTCCTGAAAGGGGCGTGTGCATCTATGATTCGTGAAAACCATCATTGAAGATCTGGTTGAGTGTATTAACTGGGTTAGATTGACAGAATTCATTTAAGCCAGTCCCAGTTAAGATCTAGAGCTAAAACAATTGAATTTAGTCTGGATAGAAGGTGTATCAGTGACTGTAATGCCTCACTAGGGGATGGAGGATGGAGGCCTTTAACACTGACAGTCTGTGATAACTTTATGAATATGTACTGTGATGGTGGCTGGAAACACAGTCTAGTTTTTGAACTTTTCAATTTCTTGCTCATGAGTGAAATGAGTCAATTATGAGACTTGATTTATAGTTTGTTTATTAGTCCCTTTTTATGGTGGTGCAGTTGTTTATTTATTTCTATCTAATTATCTTAATGATTATTAATCATTCTGTTGATGTCAATGATTTAGTTTCACACTAGCTATTAACCAGACACACCAATCCCAAAAGTACCCTTCTGGTTCCTATGTTGTACCCCTGTGGGTCCCCTCTGGTCCCCCCGTGGTTCCTATCTTAGATCTTACGTCTATGGAGCAGCCCATCAGAGACCCACGGTTCTGACCCATGTGGATGATGTGGAACAGATGTGGATCCGGTCTGTTGAGGTCATGGACCTCAGCGATCCCGCCAGTGAAGTCCTCAAAGCCCTCCGTGGTGGATCCTCCAGACAGAGCCTCGTAGCACCCGTTCATCCTGCAGAGACACTACAGTCATCACCTGAGGCCAACGGCCGAGGACAGATCTCCTGATGTGGAACCAGGTCACCTTTCTGACTCTTGGGTTTGAATCCAAAGGGCCGTCAAAATAATAGAAAATATAAATGTAACATAATAATATAAATATGCACATCCCTCATCTCATCTTTCCAGTGGAGGACATAAGACAGCTAGTGGAGGAGACGGCTGGAGTACATGACAGCCAGAGGACATGAGACAGTCTTACTTGGCGTAGGCCTTCTCCAGCAGGGCGCTCCAGAACTCCCTCCCCTCCGCTGAGTGGACGAACATCAGCTCTCCGTCTTTGACTGGCAGACGGTCGTCAATGACAACGTCCACCCACTCCCCGAACTGCCAGAACTGAGACGGGACAGACGGAAAGACATGAAGGACATGAGAGAGACGTTTTCTACCTCTCGGATACTATTGGTACTGTGTTTTTGTACCTGGAAGTGGAAGATGCCTGCGTACTCTCCTTTCCTGAAGCTTTGCCCATGCGGAACGACTCGAGCCAGGACTTCCTCATTCAGGGTCAGAGAGGCGATGGCGGCGAGCAGCCAGCAGTCCCCTGGAGGGCAGACAGGAAGGGGCGGGGCTTAGTCAGTGACAGCCAACACAGTCAACCACCAGATCCTTATTTCCTCCATTCAGGAACTTGGTGTCTCAGGCTCTGCTCTCTCCCTTCTCTCGTCCTACCTCGACGGACGCTCCTACCGGGTAACCTGGAGAGGATCTGTGTCGGAACCTTGTCCTCTTACTGCTGGAGTTCCTCAGGGTTCAGCCAATTCTCCCTGACTCCAAACATTACAACAACACCATCCTGTAGATACACGCTCTACAACATCACAACCCGACACCCCGACCTCTGACCTCTCCGCTCTGCATGTGATAAACTGCTTGTTCCTCCTCACTGAGAGCGAAACACTCCACTAGATCTCCACTCTCTGCTGTCCTGCTCCTAAATGGTGGAAGGAGGTCTCTGAAGACACCAGGACCACAGAGAGCCTTCACATCTTCAGACTAAAGGCGGTTTCTGCGTCTTTACGTCACGTCTTTGTGTGTGGAAGTCGCTGGTTGCTTTATTTATTGATCATAGACTTTATTGCCCCGTGTATCCACACTGCTGCTTTTCATCAAGGACACATTTGTCCCGTATTTTCCTCCACAACTTTGTCCCCCTCGTTTGTGGAGATCTCCCTCCATGAATCAGAGGCCGTCCGGCGTCCTCATAGTCCGCCAATGACGGCTTGTACAAGCGCTCATATTTAAAAGCTCTTCAATCTGATCCGTTCTCTCGTAAACGTTCTTCCTTTTAATAACGGCCGTATTGTGCTGTGAAAACGGAGACGTGAGACTCCGTAAAGGACGTAGTCAGCTCTTTGATGACAAAACGCCTCTGTGTGACACACATGATGAATTGAAATTGTTTGTCTTTGTTCTTTAAAGCATAGCAGGTTCTTCCTGTCTCTTGGTGAGTTGTGGTGTGTCAAGAATAGAAAGCTTCACCTAAAGGATGAGACCTTATCGCATGAGGGCTACAGATACAACTCAGGGCCCAACTTAACCCTTGTTTTAGTTTTTTATAGTAAACTGTTCTGTACCGGTTTGTTCTGTGCCCATGACCAACAGAGTTAATTGAAGTCTTTAGTTACTGGGACCACCTGGAAGTCTTTTCCATTAACAGACTGGACTGAAACACCTGGAAGTCTTTTCCATTAACTGACTGGACTGAGACACCTGGAAGTCTTTTCCATTAACAGACTGGACTGAAACACCTGGAAGTCTTTTCCATTAACAGACTGGACTGAGACACCTGAAAGTCTTTTCCATTAACAGACTGGACTGAGACACCTGGAAGTCTTTTCCATTAACTGACTGGACTGAGACACCTGGAAGTCTTTTCCATTAACAGACTGGACTGAGACAACTGGAAGTCTCCTTCGGGTCGGTTCTCACCCAAAGCTCCCTGACAGATGTCCGTCCTTGAGGCTCCGGAGACAATGAACTCAGGGTCAGAGGTCAACTCCTGTGAAGGAAACAAAAAGCATGATGTTCAACCTCATATGACTCACTAAGTTATTGATTAGTCATTAATTTATGGACACAACCTCGATCACTGAGGTTATTGATTCCGCTCAGACTAACTCGGTGAGAACTGAATGAAACAATCTGTGGAGCTCTTGATCAAATCACATGAACTTCTTCATCTGATTGCAGACTTTAAAGGACTTTTCATTTCATGCAAATCAAAAATTCATACTCACAAATACAAACATTTTCAATTTCCAAGAAAATAAATAATATTAGAATAGTATGAAATCATTTTCTGAAAGCTCTGATCAGAAAACATTGTACTTCTTCTGCAGAGCGGCTTATGGTGCAGCTCCAGTGGGTGCGGCTTAGTGGAACCACAGCTCCCATTGTGGAGGAGCAGCTGGGCGTTCAGCACCCGGATCCAATGACACATCAATAATCTAGATCTCTAAAGTCATCCTTTCACATCTGAGCACACGTCACACCTCAAACTCACTCCACGAGTGGGTCAAAGTCAATAAAGAGCTTTTTATTATTCCTACAAAGACAACTTCTACATAAACTCAACGTTTCTTCTGTTCACAGAACAAACACTTAAAGACATAAACGTGAAGACATTAAGTTAAAGACATCATGGGCGGTGCCCTGGGAACCACAAGGTCCCATAAGTGTCCCATGTTGAAGACACCGGACCCCTAATTGCTCCCCGGGCAACATGTAAAAACATGGGTTACAAATGTAATGGAAGTCGCTCAGCTAAATGACATTGACATGAAGATATTAACATACGAACATGAATGTTCTGTTCTAATGTTCCTTCAGAAAATAAGTTGCTTTAACTGGACTTTTGGGCTTGTTCCTCTGCACGGAACTCCCTCAGAATAACGTTTATTCCCACGTACCGTCGGCCTCTCCCAGGACACCCCGCGGGTCTTGGGGGATCCGGGGCCCAGCTCCCTGAAGCCCAGTGAGGAACCGTGAGCCGGGAAGGTCTCATCCTGGAACAGGCGGCCACTCTCCGAGCAGCGCCGCCGCAAAACCTCGTAATCCTGGTTCAGGTACTTCAGCGCCCGGCCGAAGGAGCCGATGCCCCGGTCCTTGTCTCTGCGGTGCTGAAGGGTGGCGGCGATCCCCGTCATGGTCTGGTTCTGGTTCTGGTTCCGGGTCTGAGTCTCAATCTGGCTCTCGGCCTGGAGGGTCTGAGTGCTTCTGGAAAGTTTGAGCAGGTTGTGTTCAAGGTCTGGAGGATGCAGGTGAGTGACGTCACGAAAGGGCGTGTCCTTCTGCCGATTTGACTTTACCGGAAGTAGACAGATACAGCTTCCGGTAGGTTATTTCACAATGAAAGCCAAATTTGGTCGGCATGCAATCCCTCACTTTTAAAGACTTGTGCATATTTGTAAAATGGGAAAAGGCTGATATTGAACATATGTACATGTGCACTGACAAAATAAAGTAGTGAGCACGGGGGTCGTCGTGCCGCAGGGGTAGAGCGGGTGCGCTGGGAACCGCAAGGTTGGTGGTTCGAGTCCCGATTGCCCCATGTCTTAAGTCGAAGTGTCCCTGAGCAAGACACCTAACCCCTAATTGAAAATCCATGGGTTTAAAGTATAATGTAAGTCAGCTAAATGACCTGTAATATAATGTAACAATGAAAAACAACATGCAGGTATTCTATTTATAAAATAGAAATAAAAGCAGAATTATGAACCCATTATATCTTGTTTTTACAGAAGTATCTATTTATAAAATACAACTATACATTTACTGAATGTTGCACTAGTTTTCTGGATGTTTGATATACATTATTTACTTTTGTACTTTTTATTATTTTACCATTTAAAAGCAGCCGCATTTTATATCAACAGCTTCAGTAAACAGTTCTGTTCACTGTTACAGTTCAGACTTTTATTAAAATGTTTTCATTCAAATCTTATTCAAGTGAAAAATGTGATTTTATTGTGAAGGGTTGATGTGACACTCGTTAAACCTGGTTAAACAAACACTACACAAAGAGCATCACCACTTAAAGCTTCCTCTTTCCCTCCACATAACACTGTAGTACAACACTAGAGGGAGAACTTGGTCCATGGTATAAAGAACCACACTCTGGGAACACCAGAGAACCTCGTGCACTAGAGGAAGAGCCTAGTGTGTGATACAATGAACCCCACTAAACCCACTGAGGTCCATCAGGTCTCTGAGCACCAACGAAGAGGAGGGCATTACAACATTATAAAGTTCATTTATTTACCAGAATTTGTTTTATTTTCTTCAGTTTCAGCACTAAATATATTTACTTTCTTTATATTATTAAGAGGTTTTAGTCATTTTTAACTTGAATGAGTCTTTATATCCTTTTAATTAGCATATTATTATTATCATCATTATTATGACTCAGTAAATCAGGGCGTAAGAGTGAGTCAAGGAAGTGACTTGTGCCATGTTGAGTTTCCTGTATCAGATAATAAAACCTCTGTCGGTCTTCGCTACTGTAGTCTCCAGTTTGTTGGTTACCGTGGTTACCGTGGTTACTATGGTTACTATGGTTACTAACGGTTAGCGCTGGTTAATGCTCGTGTTTCCTGCTTCTGGAACACGTGAGGAGGAACAGAGCAGAGCCGGTAGATTCACAGAGAGGGCGCGGCGCGTAGAGTGCGGATCAGAAGCTCGAGAAGGCTCCTCCCCCTGCTCCTCCCCCTGGTCCTCCCCCTGGTCCTCCTCCTGGTCCTCCTCCTGGGCGGAGGTCTCCCTGTCGGGTTCTGGGCTCAGAGAGGAAAAGTTCCCTCGGATCCATCTGCGGAGGGTTGATCTCTGTTCTGTGCCCTTCTTCTTCTCGCTTCTCGCCATCATGTCCGGCGTGGCCTCCACTCTGGCCAAGAGGCGCGCGGTGGCCGCGGGCTTCGGCACCAACGCCAACGCGTCGCGGTACCTGAACCAGGACTTCGCGTCTCTGCGCGCGCAGTGCCGCTCGGCCGGTAAACTCTTCTGTGACGTCACGTTCCCTGCGGAGCCCGAAGCTCTGGGCTTCAAAGAGCTGGGCCGCGGCTCCTCAAAGGTCCGGGGAGTCACCTGGAAGAGGCCCACGGTGAGAGCTGCGGGGTCCGGGTCTGCTGGTGGAGGGAGGGGCAGTTTGGGAAAGGTGGGAATGGTTGGAGGGGCGGGGTAGCCGGAGGGAGGGGGGCGACGTGGTGGTGGGGGGGATCTGTTGGCAGATACAGAGGACACATCAGTGTCCCGCCCTCGTGGAAAAACACTACGTTTCTTAACAAGGAAATATGTATAAAGATGTTATATATACAGATGTTATATGTACAGATGTTATACATACGCAAATGCTGCTTCACGCTTGTACTTCTACCTCTGTAGCATCAGAGGTAGAAGTACAGAAAAGTACCATTGAACAAACTACACTATACACTAAACATGATCCAATATTTACCTTTGGCACTAACATACACAACTCTTCAGTTATGCTATGTAATGTATAAAGGGAATATTCATAGGATATAGTAGTAACGTATATAATTCATTATGAAGGATATTCCATAAGTTCTATAATATAATTACTCTACATATTTAAATGAATGAAACACTAATTGTGAAGCTCATAGCTATTATTATAGAAGCTTTAAAAGTATGTTTCAACCTTTGATCATTTTGTGTAATTTCACGATGTGAAATTGTGTTGAATAGTTTAGAGATATTCTGTGGTAGGTACTGTAGTAATACACATATCCTTAATTACATCAGAGCTGCTGCCCAAACACGGGAGACGAGTAACATGAAGTATCTGAGAAATATTTAGGGAGGACCCTGTGAGTCATCAGAGATCCTAAATTCCCTGAGGATGAGTCACTACGCTCTTATAAACGGGGATCGATCACATGATGCTCATTCCACATAACTCTGAGTAAATAATGAAACACAAACACACTATGATTCAATCATATTCCAGACGTTTGTGGTACCATTGAAGGTACTTGTACTACTACTTCTATATTGACGGCTATACACACAGTATACGGCTATACACACAGTGTTCTCACAAGTTCTCAGAAGCTGGAAGTTGAGAGCAGAGGAAGAGGAGGAGGAGGAGGAGGAAGTGATGCCTGTAGCACCTAGGCAGATTCCAATAAGGGTATTTAATGTTCAGTAAAAGTGTTCGGTCGGTTAAACTGGACTCCAGAACAGACACAGGAGGATGGTTGGCAGAAGAAGCGGAAGCAGGGAACGTCCGGTGGAGGTAGAGAAGGGAATACAGGGAGGGGGGCACAGGAAGGAAAAGTTGGACAAATAATCTGCAAGGATTAGAAAGTACGAGAAAACAACCCGTCAGTCCGGTTCTTAGTGGACCGATACACAACTACCGCTGAGCGGCAGACGAGTGGCGAGGGAACCGCGGCTCTAAAGCAGCGAGTGTTGATCGCCCGCAGGTGTGGCAATGCGTCAGGTGATGAAGGTGGCGCCCAGTTGCACACACACACACACACACACACACACACACACAAAGAGAATAGAGGGAGGACACACCGGAAACCCAACAGTGGCTGGAGACAAAAAGCTTATATTCCATAGTGAGTTTTACAAGTTAAAGGTACTGTGTACCTCTTAAGTACTGTTGATTAAGTACTGTGCCTAAGTACAGCTTTGAGGTACTTGCACTTTGTTACAGTACTTTCTACTTCTACATCCCAGATGTCGATTACGTACTTTTAACTTAACTGCATTTGAGTTTGAGTATTACTAAGATTATCTGAGTACTATTAAACATTATTATTAGTATTACTAAGGGTAGGTGGGTATTAATCACAGTAAGTGAGTATCATTAAGGGTAAATGAGTATTATTAACAGTGTCCAAGTATTATTGACAGTATATCAGTATTATTGACAGTATTAGTAGTAGCATCAACAGTATCTCGATAGCGTCAGTGATGTTGATCCCTTCTTGGTTCTGGTCTCAACCCTTCTAGGAACTTGTGTCAAATCCTGAGTTCATCTTGGGGGGAGCAACTAGAACCGACATCTGCCAGGGAGCTCTAGGTAAGGTTTCCTGAATGTCCCTGAACACACCACACGGACCCTGAACAAATCACGGCCTCCAGACCATCACTGTCCCTGAACCATGGCAGACCCGTACTGTACCCCCCTTCCCTTGTGTCAGTCACACCTTAATAACTGGAACGGGAATAAAACTCTATTCAATAGTCGTCAAACACCCAACTTCTTTAATAAAAACAGTACTTTGACCTCATGAAACGTCGGTTAGTTGGTGTGTGTCGATCTGTGACTTGGTGAGGCTGAGGAGTTATTATCAGTTTTACTGAAACAAAGCAGGACATCGGATAGAAAGTCTGCACATCACAACCAACAAGTGTCTTTACAGCAGAACGTGTTCCAACCGGAGGCCTAATGAGGCGGCGTATTCACAGGGCGCCGACTGCCTGAGCAGGAAAAGCCTGCCAGACAAACATCAGAGGGAGGGGGAGGGGTGGTGAAGATATGTGGTGTCAACCAATGAGGACACACCCCGAGCGCACACACACACACACACACACACGGCGGTGGGTGACTCACCAGCATGCCGTGCCTTCACTACACTCCGTTGTTGTGTAACTTTAGAGTAAAGAACTGTTTCTGAAAAGTTGGTCAGTCCAGGAATTTAGTTCGGAGTGAGACCTCTTGGCTGCGCCGGCTGCGACGCAGCAAATATCTGTGGTGAGAAAGTACAGAAGCGTCTTCAGGCAGCTGTGATCTGAGGTCTGAGGGTTGGTTTGGTCCTCTACGGAGCAAACTCCAGGGACGCTATCAGCATCTGTATGGAAAACAGACATCTGATGGAGGTGTCATGACTGGCTCATGAAATGGCTCTCTAGCGCCCCCTCGTCATGTGTTGGGAAAAGGCCCCTCGCCCACCGTGTCCGATGTACGTGATATTTAACACACTTATTTGGTTCCACTGGTTCTACAGTCTATCAGGCCCCGCTTTCTATTATTTTCTGGGATTTTCTTAATTTAGTGAAAAGCACATATACGCTGGGTAACGATCCAGACGTGATCTCTCTACCATAGTTTGCATTTCTTTTCCATTTTATACTGTTTTACTTTTAACAACCTCCTTTATGCGATTAACATCAAATCCATAAGAAAGCTCATGCCATGATGTCTCATACCTCTTACTCTGGGACACGTTTTTTGAAGGACGCAGACATTCACAGTTGTGTCATCCGGCGTCCCCCCATCACCCCCGACTGGCAGGAGGATGCTACGGCCCGTCCATTGCTGCTTGTAGCTCCCGCCGTCTTTTATGGCATCACATGTCCCCATCAGACGGCCGATACGACGTCTGAGAGTTATTACCGACTGATTGTAGTTGTGTAAACTGTAGAAGAATCATCGGGACGACCTCCCCGAGGTGACCTTCAGGTGTCCTTTTGTCCGTCCAGGTGACTGCTGGCTGTTGGCGGCCATTGCCTCGCTCACGCTGAACGAGTATGTGATGGCCAGAGTTGTCCCCACCGACCAGGGCTTCGGAGACAACTACGCTGGCATCTTTCACTTCCAGGTACCGGAGTGGGACTCATGTCCATCATGTCTTATATCCATCATGTCCCATGTCTACTGTATTCTGTATCCAATGGTTCATGTCCACCCTGTCTCATGTCCATCATGTCTACTGTATTCTGTATCCAATGGTTCATGTCCACCCTGTCTCATGTCCATCATGTCTTATATCCATCATGTCCCATGTATTCTGTATCCAATGGTTCATGTCCACCCTGTCTCATGTCCATCATGTCTACTGTATTCTGTATCCAATGGTTTATGTCCACCCTGTCTCATGTCCATCATGTCTTATATCCATCATGTCCCTTGTCTACTGTATTCTGTATCCAATGGTTCATGTCCACCCTGTCTCATGTCCATCATGTCTATTGTATCTAATGTCTTATGTCTACTGTATCTAATGTTGCTTGTCCATCATGTCTCATGCCTTTCTGTCTGTCCCGTCTCAGTTCTGGCAGTTTGGGGAGTGGGTGGACGTTGTCATTGACGACCGTCTGCCGGTGAAAGACGGAGAGCTGTTGTTCGTCCACTCAGCGGAGGGGAGGGAGTTCTGGAGCGCCCTGCTGGAGAAGGCCTACGCCAAGTAAGAGAGACAAACAGAGAGACAAACAGAGAGACAAACAGAGTAACTACTGTGGATCCTCTGTGAGGATGAGAGAACTTCCTCTTTCACCCCCTGCGTGTTCCTCACAGAGTCAACGGCTGCTACGAGGCCCTCTCAGGGGGATCCACTACCGAGGGCTTCGAGGACTTCACAGGAGGCATCGCCGAGAACTTCGACCTCCAGCGCCCCCCCCCGAACCTCTTCTACATCATCAAGAAGGCGCTGGAGGCCGGAGCGCTGTTGGGCTGCTCCATTGACGTGAGTCCCCTGGTGTTCAGTGACATAGACCAGAGACCACGTAGATCATAGACCACATACGCTGGAAACCACAGAGACCACGTAGATAGAGGCCTAATAGGCTAGGAGATCAGAAACCACGTAAACCACTTATTTTAGAAACAAAAACATCTGCTGATAAAAAAAAGAATATGTTCTATTTTAGTTTGGACTTTGATAACGAAGATGATGAAGACTTTGATGGTGGTGGTGAGAATGATGATGGTGATGATGGTGATGATGAGGGTGATGATGATTAAGTGATTAGCCATCCTGTTGTTTCAGATCACCAGCGCCGCCGACTCGGAGGCCGTGACCCGTCAGAAGCTGGTGAAAGGCCACGCCTACTCGCTGACCGGCGCCGTGGAGGTAATGTCACATCCTGCAGATGAGGAGGTGAAGAAGAGGTGGCAGGTAAAGCTTCTGTTTGTGTCCAGGTGAACTACCGTGGCCGGCAGGAGAAGTTGGTGAGGGTCAGGAACCCCTGGGGTCAAGTGGAGTGGACGGGAGCCTGGAGCGACGGGTAAGCAGACCAAGCATATATACACATGAACATACATATGTACATGGATATATATCCATGTACATATGTATCCATGGCTATATTAAGTATATGAACTAGGTTGTTATCCAAACACATCCAGATCAGATCAGAAATAAAGACAGATGACCAAAGAAGAGAAGAAGACGGGTTTTCTTCTTCCTCTTATCATATCTATGATTCTGTTTATGTTCACACAGATCGTCTGAGTGGAACTATGTAGAGGGAGACTGTCCCCACGCCAAGGCCGAGGACGGAGAGTTCTGGTGGGTAGCAGCCCGTTGATGTTGGTACTCTTGGTGGTTGAGTGGGTCTCAGCTCTCCTTTGTGTCTGTCTCCGCAGGATGTCCTTCAGCGAGTTCTCACGTAACTACAACCGCGTGGAGGTGTGCACCCTGACCCCCGACGCCATCGACGACGACTCCGTCAAACATTGGAGCGTCAGCAAGTTCGACGGCACCTGGAGGAGAGGCTCCACGGCTGGGGGCTGCAGGAACCACCCGTGTAAGTTCTTATCTGGGTGGAAGCTTCAGGGTTCTTGATGACGCAGGTTCACATGTGGGCTCACTCTCCCTCTGCAGACACCTTCTGGACGAACCCCCAGTTCGTGGTCCGCCTGGAGGAGGAGGACGACGACCCCGATGACGGAGATGTGGGCTGCAGCTTTGTGGTCGGCCTGATCCAGAAGAACCGCAGAAAGCTACGTCAGCAGGGCGAGGACATGCACACCGTGGGCTTTGCCATCTACGAGGTGAGAGCCGGAGGACGAGACCGGCTAGAGGCGGAGACAGTGAGAAAGAGAGGCGGAGTCAACCTCCAGTAACCTCTGTCTCCTCTTGTGTTTTTCTTTAGGTTCCAAAGCAAGTGAGTGAACGCTGCCAACACCGACGGGCCAAAGGTCAAACTCCTTCAACTTTTACATTTGTCTCTTCAAATGAAATGACTGAAGGCCTCAACTAGTTTGCACCCTAGTAGCACTTTCTTATAGCACTAAAGCAATAAAGTGTACTTTCTTAAGTCGCTTTGGATAAATTGGTAAATGTTCACATGGATAAATGTTATTAAAACGCTTCATATTAAAGAGAGCAATAGAAACAACGGTCCTCATTGGCTGAGCCGTACCCCAAGTTGTCTGATTGGCTGTTGTCCCCCCAGTTCTACGGGCAGCGGGAGGTGCACCTGGACAAGAACTTCTTCCTGACTCACGCTCAGACGGCCAAGTCGGAGACATTCATCAACCTCCGTGAGGTGAGCACGCGCTTCAAGCTGCCGCCAGGGGAGTACCTGGTGGTCCCGTCCACCTTCGAGCCGCACCTCAACGGAGACTTCTGCATCCGTGTGTTCTCCGAGAAGCAGACCGAGACCCTGTAAGACCCTGTCCTGCACAGTCCCAGCCTGTGCTGTAGTCTTCAAATGTCTCTTATACCCTCTTAGAACCTGAGTCTGAATGCTGTTTTATGTCCGTACTTTCAGACCTTGTGACGACCCTGTAAGCGCCGAGCTAGAAGACGTAAGTAAATCCAGATTGGTAGTTTACGTTAAGGATTCAGACATAATATAATTTCGGCACACAGTAAACCACATTTTTTGGATTATTCTTGAAATAAAAGATTAGGAAGTTTGTCAACGTTGTCACTGTTGCCATGGTGATTGTATCCAGGAGACTGTGTCAGATGAAGGTGTTGATGCAGGATTCAGAGGCCTCTTCACCAAACTCGCCGGAGACGTAAGTATCACTTCCTGTGTGGGGCCAATCAGAGCGACGAGTCTGAGTGACGTTCGTCTACAAACTGTTGTGTTTCAGGACATGGAGATCTCCGCGGGGGAGCTGAGGACCATCCTGAACAAGATTGTTGCCAAACGTGAGTTTGAGAATATCAAGCATGCAAACATTCCAACGTGATCTCCAAAACCTGTTCGTAAAAATGTATACGAAATATTTGACATAGAAATTCGTAACAATACATACGAACTGGCGGTGGTTAACCACGCCCCTTGAGTGAACGTCTCTCCGCCATGTTTTTTGAGGGGGTTTGGGTTAGTATTGTATTCTTACAATATAACATTGATTTCTCGTTAAAAATGCAATGCAAACACGTTTATTTGACTTCACAAAGTGTGTTTACGGGGTGCAGGTCCCCGCTCACTTTGAACAGGGTGACGTCATCGGTTGCAGTCCGTATTTATTTAGTATGTATCACTACGAACAGGTTTTGGAGATCAGGCTGAACATTCACAAGATCTCATGATGCCACTCTACACTTTAAATCTACGTTTCTCATTTAGCTGGCTTTCTGCTGTCCGGATCAACAAACAGTCGGCATGTTGTTGTGTGTTTAGCTCTCAGTGAGGGAGCAACTAGCCGATTGATCAGGTAGGGACGTACGGTTAGACCAGGTCCTGGATGTAGACCGGACCTGATCAAGTCCTGGATTTAGACTGGACCCGATCGGTTAGCCACACGGTACGCAAGTACCAATGTTTTGAAACGGATGCTGGAAGCCACTGGTGAATGAATAGGACTAGTAACCTGTAATGGGAGAGGACCAGTAACCAGTGAAGGGAGAGGACTGGTAACGAGTGAAGGGAGAGGACTGGTAACCAGTGAAGGGAGAGGACCAGTAACCAGTGAAGGGAGAGGACTGGTAACGAGTGAAGGGAGAGGACTGGTAACCAGTGAAGGGAGAGGACCAGTAACCAGTGAAGGGAGAGGACTGGTAACCAGTGAAGGGAGAGGACTGGTAACCAGTGAAGGGAGAGGACCAGTAACCAGTGAAGGGAGAGGACTAGTAACCAGTGAAGGGAGAGGACTGGTAACCAGTGAAGGGAGAGGACTGGTAACCAGTGAAGGGAGAGGACCAGTAACCAGTGAAGGGAGAGGACCAGTAACCAGTGAAGGGAGAGGACTAGTAACCAGTGAAGGGAGAGGACTGGTAACCAGTGAAGGGAGAGGACCAGTAACCAGTGAAGGGAGAGGACTGGTAACCAGTGAAGGGAGAGGACCAGTAACCAGTGAAGGGAGAGGACTGGTAACCAGTGAAGGGAGAGGACTGGTAACGAGTGAAGGGAGAGGACCAGTAACCAGTGAAGGGAGAGGACTGGTAACCAGTGAAGGGAGAGGACTGGTAACCAGTGAAGGGAGAGGACCAGTAACCAGTGAAGGGAGCGGACTAGTAACCAGTGAAGGGAGAGGACTGGTAACCAGTGAAGGGAGAGGACCAGTAACCAGTGAAGGGAGAGGACTGGTAACCAGTGAAGGGAGAGGACCAGTAACCAGTGAAGGGAGAGGACCGGTAACCAGTGAAGGGAGAGGACTGGTAACGAGTGAAGGGAGAGGACTGGTAACCAGTGAAGGGAGAGGACCGGTAACCAGTGAAGGGAGAGGACTGGTAACCAGTGAAGGGAGAGGACCAGTAACCAGTGAAGGGAGAGGACTAGTAACCAGTGAAGGGAGAGGACTGGTAACCAGTGAAGGGAGAGGACCAGTAACCAGTGAAGGGAGAGGACTGGTAACCAGTGAAGGGAGAGGACCAGTAACCAGTGAAGGGAGAGGACTGGTAACCAGTGAAGGGAGAGGACTGGTAACGAGTGAAGGGAGAGGACTGGTAACCAGTGAAGGGAGAGGACTGGTAACCAGTGAAGGGAGAGGACCAGTAACCAGTGAAGGGAGAGGACTGGTAACCAGTGAAGGGAGAGGACCAGTAACCAGTGAAGGGAGAGGACTGGTAACCAGTGAAGGGAGAGGACCAGTAACCAGTGAAGGGAGAGGACTGGTAACCAGTGAAGGGAGAGGACTGGTAACCAGTGAAGGGAGAGGACCAGTAACCAGTGAAGGGAGAGGACTGGTAACCAGTGAAGGGAGAGGACCAGTAACCAGTGAAGGGAGAGGACTGGTAACCAGTGAAGGGAGAGGACCGGTAACCAGTGAAGGGAGAGGACCAGTAACCAGTGAAGGGAGAGGACTGGTAACCAGTGAAGGGAGAGGACCAGTAACCAGTGAAGGGAGAGGACTGGTAACCAGTGAAGGGAGAGGACCGGTAACCAGTGAAGGGAGAGGACCAGTAACCAGTGAAGGGAGAGGACTGGTAACCAGTGAAGGGAGAGGACCAGTAACCAGTGAAGGGAGAGGACCGGTAACCAGTGAAGGGAGCGAAGAAGCGGAGTAGTGCGGGTACATTGAGGTTAAAGACTGCTGTATTCCCGATGAGTTAAGATGCATGAGACAGTCCGTTGAAAGGAGGGCTGATAGGAGGCGAGGAGGAGGAGAGGAGAGAAGGAGCGAATGATACGATGGTACGCGAGAGGTAGTCAGGTGATGTGAGTGAGAGAGAGAAAGAGATGAAGAAGGGGTCGTGGACATGACGTGGAGTTTAGATGTGGAGCAGTTTCTGGTGAACAGATAGTCAAGGTGGTTGCTGACTTTGTGAGTAGGAGGGAAGGAATGAATGAGAGAAAAGGAAGAAAGTAAGAGGTAGGTCACATGACTTCTCTGTCTGGATGTTAAAGTCACCCAGGATGAGCGGTTTGACAGCAGGAAGCCGGAGATGAGGTCTGTCTTGTGGGAAGCCGACTTGCAGCAAAAATAAGACACAATAATAAGATCTCACGTCCCCCCGATGTCATGATCTCACGCGATCAGATGACTTGATGTATGTCGGTGACGTTGTTGGCCTTCCTGTCTCTTCACCAAAGGAACCGACATAAAGACAGACGGCTTCAGTATGGAGACCTCCAGGATCATGGTGAACCTGATGGACGTATCCTTAAGAGGCAGACGGCTAACGTTAGCTGTCCAGGGCTGGATTCGAATTGTCACAAAATGACCTCCTAATGTCTATTCCTAACCACGAGGGCTGTCACAAACTACTTTTGCTGTTGCGATTATTGCACCAAAGTCGATTGCGATATAAAATATTATTGTAAAGTTCAGACCATTTTATGCCACTGATTACATAATGACACTATGAATATATAATAGCATAATAATGTAAGTGAGCAAAAAACGCTTTATTCTTCAAAATACTTAGATATTAGAATCGCAATGTGAAAAAATCTATTCCAAATAAATAATAAGTGCAAGGGACACGGAGCGGGAAGTGTCGGCTTTGATGATGTGTCCAGCAAAGAGGCGCCGCGGCAGCCGGGGAGGTTTAACCCGGAGGATCCAACCGCCGGCAGGGCGACGCGCCCTGTGGCTGCAGGGACGTCAGTCTGCAGTGTTGGAAATACAATTTCTCCGAAGAGGGACTACAAAGAAGCATCTGAGATGCCTTCATGTGTTACAGTGCTGAGTCACGCAGACGACACAAACAACCAGGTTCAAAGTATTACTTTACTAACAAGGTTGCAACATATGAGTTCTGCTAACGCTTACTCAACTGTTTTCTACGTTTCTCGGTCACGATCATCAATGCTCGCAAACGGCCAAATGATAACTACATCACTATTTAAAAATTGCTGCAGCAAAGAATTGTGGGATGGAATTATCTCCTTTCCTTTGGTAAAGGATGCTACAGTGGTTCCTATGCTAAAGGAGCTAAGTAGGGAAGCATTGAAGCTCCTTTCCTTAGCATTGAGAATTCAAACAGCTCTTATTTTGGCGGCCACCTACACTACTTCCGGGTTATTCCACTCAGTTAGGAACCATCTTAAGCATATTTGACAATTCAAATCCAGCCAAGGTGTAAGATCTTCAGTCTTACAGGAAGTCCACCTACATTTCTGTAAAAGTCCGAGAGTAATAGTATGTAAACTTAACAGCTGAGCAGGACAGCGGGAACGGGAAGCTCGGCCTCGGAGAGTTTGCCACTCTGTGGAAGAAGGTGCAGAGATACCTGGTGAGACCTTTGTGACCTTTGACCTTGACATGTAAACACCTGAACTCACCTGAGACAAAGTTCAACAGCAGATATCTGTGTGTGTGTGTGTGTGTTTCTGTAGACCATTTACAAGAAAAACGACGCTGATAACTCCGGGACGATGAGCACTCCAGAGATGAGAGTGGCCTTCAAAGACGCAGGTCAGTTCCTCCTCCTTCTTCTTCTCCTCATTAAGTCTGAAGATTGTAGTATCTGATTTACAGTACGACTAAAACAAGAATAAGAATAACCTGTTTATTTCTTTTTTTAAATGAACCAGCTTTATACCAAGTCATATTATAGTTTGGCTTTAGGGTTTATTAGTTCATAAATAAGCCAGATTTGAGTCAGTATCAGTATTTCAGGGGGGGTTGTGGAAACAGGAAGAGCTCTTTGCCTTCATGGGTTCCTGCAGAGCTGTGGTTAGCGCTTAAGGGCTGTGAGTTATGGTGGTTCCTTTGTGACTCACAAAGTCAATGAGGTTTCAAAAAGCGGAGCTGGAGTGTGCTCGAATTATTGGGGTCTGGAGGCTTTGGACCGGGTCTCTGGGGTTCTTGTGAGCGTGCAGCTGAAGTATGGGGTGCCATCCGGTCTCGGTCTCCACCAATGAGGGTGCCCTGGGAGCCTTTATGGGTTGGGTTACGCCAAAGGTCAAATTTTTCAACTTTGAGTAGATGTGCTACTGTTGGGAGACCCAAAACACATTGGAGGGGTTATTTCTCCCAGCTGGAACGGACGAATGGATGTCATATGTCACAACATAATGTGTTTTGTCTTCTTCTTCTTCTTCTTCTAATTCTCCTGTGATCTGTTTTTTGGGTTAATGTCATGACTGTATATTGTGTTTCTCTCTGCTGCTGTCTGGACTCTTTACTGTCGCTAGAATAATGATGAAGGTACGTTACGTCCGCATCTTTAGCTGTGATTTAGCATCTTTGGTAGTGTTCGATAAAGGCACAATTTTATTGGGATTAGCTTCTTAACGTTTTTACTGAAGCACAATGCTGATGGTGCGTTCTGCTCCTCCAGGTTTCACTCTCAACAACAACATCTACCAGCTGCTGGTGGCTCGATACTCTGACCCCGACATGACCATTGACTTCGACAACTTCGTTGGCTGTCTGATGAGGCTGGAGATGATGTTCAGTGAGTCTCTTTAAAGGTCCCTGTGCAGCTCTGCATGTTAGACTACAACTCCCAGGGTGCATATCACTGAACATCCAATCATAGAGCAGAACCTTCTGTCACGGCAAGCTGAAGCTAGTTGCATGTTGTGACGCCGAAAACACCGATTAAATCCACTCAACGTCTCTGGGTTAGTTTTTATCCAGCTAATGAACTTACTGGACCAGCTAACGACCTAACGTGGTCAGCTAATGAGCTAGCATAGCCAGCTAATGAACTTACTGGACCAGCTAACGACCTAACGTGGTCAGCTAATGAGCTAGCATAGCAGGCAATGAGTCAATGGAGCCAGCTATTGAGCTAACCTGGCTAACTAATGAGCTAACGTAGACCAGCTAGTATCCGAATGTAGAGCTAATGAGCTAAGCTAACCACCTAATGTTAGCTATGTTAGCTACCTGAGAACCTTCACAAGGTATGTTTCCCTTGTCTTTCTCCTCAGAGATCTTCAAGAGGCTCGACCCTCACGACAGTGGCTCCATCGAGCTCGACTTCAACTCGGTGAGAACAACATAGTCTCCTTCGCACATTGAGGGTGGGGGGACCAGAACCTGGTCCACGAGCAGAATAAACCAGTCTGACCCGGTCTCTCTGTCTTCCCCCTGCAGTGGATAAACTTCGCTATGATCTGAGGCACAGTTTCAGTGGTCAACAGGCCTCAACGCTCTTCCTGTCACTCGTAAAGTTTAATACCTCTCTCTCTGATGGAATCTGTCTAATAATAAAGTTACCCACAATCGTTTGTTCTGTGTCTCTTGTGTCTTACATTCGTCTTACATTTACTTCAGATAATATCCAGCACAGGTCAGCTGGTCGCATTATTCACAAAAGAGTATGAAATATTTTACTGTCGTCCCTGAGACCACGGCCCCTCTGCGCTATCACCCCCCCAAAAAATATAAGATCTCAAATGTTAAAAGATATATTACAGTGAAAAAAGAACATTTTATTCAGAACAATTCCAGAAGTGAGTCATAGTTATATTTATTCTCCAAATATTTTCCATTGTTGTGTTTTTTCAAACTAATATGTTTATATGAACTAAGAATCTTGTATTTGGCTTTACAGGAGATTGATTATATCTTAAAGTCTAGTCATTTAGTTTAATCAGCTTCATAGTGTAGTCCTCTACGCTAATTCCATTATTTAAGAAACAGGGCGTGGGTGCAGCACCGCGTTGACCCGAATAAGCTGCTGTTTCTCTTATGAGAGGAAATCAAGTGGAAACGTGAGAGTGAGGAAACCCCTCTGAGTTACAGATAGGATTATATCTGTATTCACATTTTAGATCAGATGATCACATTACAGGGACCAACTTGATGTTTGATGCTGTTTGGTCTCTTTAAATTGGGACGATGATGATGGTGACGATGATGATGGTGATGATGATGGTGATGATGATGGTGATGATGAGGTATCTCCGTCCCTCCCATCGGGCGGGGCTTGTTCTGCAGCAGAGCAACCACCAACACAGCGTCTCAACCAGTACTGCACAACTACTTCAACTGCTGCTACTACTTGTACTTGTACTGCTTGTACTACTTGTACTGCACCCTGCTACTGCCGACTCGGTGAGTGTTTGTGCTGTTTGACTCTGTGAACGCATGTTTGACTTCGGGTTGATTCAGCAGAATGCAGTGACGTCATCCTCTTATTCAACCAATCAGTAGCTCCTCGGTGTGGTTTCTCTTGCTTTATTTACATCCCCAGTTTATAATCTTAGAAACATACATAAAATATGGTAAACATCTGTAAACATTAAATAAGGGAATAAGGGTAAATATGAATGAATTACAAAACTAATTCTAAAATAAAGTGAATAAATCAAAGGTTTATTTTGGAAGTAGTTCACATGTAATATTATAGAATGTAGTAAAATCTAAATTGTAACCGATAGTATTGTTGGACAGTAAACACACTCCAATATAAGAAGTTACATTATACAACAACAATAACCAACCTCCTTGTGGGTTTGCAGCAGGAACCCGAATGATTGTCTACTCACATTTCATGGCAACCGGGTTTGATCCACGTGGGTTAAACGTACCTTGTAAACTGCTTCGTCTAAACTTTATAGGGGGGCTATTAAGCCGTATTAACGTACCCTCACAACCGTTACCTGGAAGGTGCCTTGAATACGGCCCCTTAAAACTGAAAAAAGGGGTTTTGGGCTTTCCTCCTGGAGGATTCTTTGTACGTCCTATCAGCTTATAGATACATACCAAATTTCAATACCAATTCTCGGGGGCTAGCGAGACAATTTTGAATTAATATTTATTGTTTGTAAGTTTATTTGTTAAAAAAGCACTAAAAATAAACCAATTGTTCTTAAATGATTAAATGTTTCTTTAGCATGAGATATATTATATATTTGTTTTCTAATTAACCGTTTGATCCCAGTGTAGACCAGTACTAGTACCACACTGGTCCCAGTACCCAGCCTGTTATAAGTACCGCACTGGGATCCGTGTGGTATTTTGGTGATTTCAGATTGCTGAGTCAGCTGCTCTTAATGATCCGATCAGACGAACCTTCGATCAGTTCAATCCGAAATTATTGTTATTGATTATTATTGTTAATTTTCTCTGTAATTCACCTTGAACTTCTTCTACCTGTGTAAGCTGCTTTAACACAGGTGTTTCCATACCTGTACGAGCTACCTGTACACATGTGTTCTCATACCCGTATGAGTACCTTTATATAGGTTTTGTCATTCCCGCATTAGTACCTGTATACAGGTATTCACATACATGTATGAGCTACCTTTACACAAGTGTTCACATACATGTATGAGCTACCTTTACACAAGTGTTCACATACATGTATGAGCTACCTACACAGGCGTCCTCATACCTTGTTGTTAGATTTAATGTGCTGGTCTAACTGTCACTTTTACCTTTAACCAATGAACTAACCAGACTTCTGTTTCCTGTCAGCTTCCTACAATCCTTTTGGACGAGATCAGGTACAAACCTCTGCCTGTTTACATTTATAATGCCCATACGCTGATAATGTTGACCAGGTGTTGGCACGGTAACATGCCCATAATCTGGTTAGCATACTAACATTAGCTAACTGTCAGCATGCTCGGATGACTTTTAGTTCTGCAGGGATTTGGTATTTGAACACATTGTAGACCTGATGAAAAGTTACTGTTCATCCTGATGGGAACATGAACAATGATCCAGTCCATCATAGTCCATCCAATAATTGTGTAGCTTGAGTCGAATGAGTTCCTTGGGTGTGTCATGGGTCAGCATGTTTGGAGGCATATCTGGGCGGATCCAGAAGGACCGGCAGAGGGCTGGAGGTCTGGGCACGGTCCAGCAGGCGGTACCCTACTTGAACCAGAACTTCCAGGACCTGAAGGAAGACTGCCAGCAGAATGGATTCCTGTTCCAGGACCCGGTTTTCCCAGCAGAACCGGCCTCACTGGGCTTCAAGGAACTGGGACCGTTTACCGCCAAAACCAGAGGGGTCGAGTGGAAGAGACCTACGGTAAGAACCCAGACTGAAGAAGACAACTAAAAGATCCATGGTCCTGTATAAGTGGACATGCATAGATCCCCGATCCTGTATCAGTACACACACTTAGATCCGTAGCCCTACATCACAGAACAAGCTTAGATCTGTGATCCTGTATCAGAGGATACGTTTAGTTCTCTATGACCAGCTGACACACTGCAGTGACTCATCGATGTCAATCGCAGGCCTGTATTTGGCTGAACCAGGACTTGGTTCAGACATATCAAACACACAGAGCTGAGAACATCAGAAGAAGACAGTGAGTGTTTGATAAAAAGTTTAACCCAAAAATAACGTGTGCATATACAGCTGCAGTTAGCATGTTGACGTATGATTAGAGTAAATACAAAGTAGCATCAGGATGTGTGTCCCTCACAGAGACCATGATGATGTAACGCTTGTCTCTGCTCTCTGGTTGTTTCAGAAGCTGACAGAGAACCCGCAGTTCATTGTGGGCGGAGCCACCAGGACGGACATTTGTCAAGGCGCCCTGGGTGAGTCATGTGACCACGCGCGTGTGTGTGTGTGTGTGTGGTTTGAAGGGAACTTCCCGACAATGGTTGCTGAGAGACCAGCTGACGGTATGAGGTGAGGGAATAAACAGTGTGTATACACACATACGATGTGCTGTGTACCTGTATACATACATGTATGTAACCCAGGAGCTCACAAGGACAACTGAAGTCCATCAGGTCTGATCTTGCATTGATCTGTTTATTGATCAGTGAGTGGGAACTCCATTACCCGGAAACATTAGTAGCTTAATGTGTTGTTCTTACCATTTAGCTTAGCATTAGCAAGTCCCCGCTGACCACTCAAGTGTCTGTTCAGCAGAATGGAGTCTGCTGATGTTCAGCTCACAAGTTGATGCTTCCAGTAAAAATATTTTCCTCATCACGTCATTGTCGCCTCGTGTGACGTCACGTGGGATGTGAGAACGTCGGAACATTAACGTGATTAATATCAAGATAATGACAAGTTCATATCACAACAAGCAAGGAAAGGAAAATAAATAGCAGCCTCTTGTATATTTTAGCAACATGTTCGCTGATACATGATGTCACACGAGGTCACATGAAGTCACATGATGAGATGTTGGGCACCTTATAGGTCCATCAAATAATAAATAATAATAAATAATATGTCACAGGCAGACGCTCCCCGTCCCCGGAATATTGAGGTGCGAAGATCGGGACCTCAGTCACCCCTCGGTTTTGAGCCATAATGGTTTGTGCCATCTGGGATCAGCCCACCGACTCACCTGGGGCTCGTCACTAATCAGAGCCAGCCCTGTACTTAAGCCTGTGACTCCCCAAAGCTCCTTGCGAAGTCTTGTGCATGTTCCATCACATTCCGAGCGTTTTCTCGATCTCCTGTTCTTGCCTGTTATTGACCTCTCGTTTGTCCCAGACCTCGTTCCTGCCTGCCTGATCCTCAACGGTACTTCTGTCTAACTCCACGTAATCCCGGCTTTCGACCACCCGCCTGTACTCCGGATACGACCACGCCTGACCCCCTGACGGTGCCTCTGTTTATCCCCGCTCTCCTGGCTTTCGACCCTCTGCCCGCCTACTGGACTCGACCACGCCTAACCCTTGTCTGTACTTCCACAATAAAGCTGCGCTCTGCGCTTGGGTTTCACTCCTGTCTCTTGTGATGCGTTACAGAAGACTTCGCCTTCAACCAGACCCAGCAGAGTCGCAGAGTCCCTTCAGTCCTTGGAGATGTCCGACCCGGACCAGCGGGCTGTAGGAGGCCCCAGCATGGCACATATCGTCAAACATCTTGCCGCGGTCCAAGCAGAGCACGGTCAACGACTGGGTCGAGTCGGGGAGTCCGTGCACAACTTAGCAGCAGCGCTCCAGGATTTCCAGCAGTACACAGTACATACGGCTGTTCAGGCGCTCGCCGCTACTGCCCCTGTCGAGGCTCCCTCTACCAGAGGAACCCTCGCACCAGCGTTACCACAGTCAGCACTTCATCTAGCGCCACCTCAGCGATATGATGGTAGTCCCGAACTCTGCAGAGGTTTCCTGACGCAGTGCTCGTTGATATTTGAACTGCAATCCCCACAGTTTGCTTCAGACCGTGCTAAAGTGGCATTTATCATCTCTAGGCTCACAGGAAGAGCCTTGGTGTGGGCCACGGCCGTGTGGGACCAACAGGAACCTGTCTGTTCCGACCATGAGGGGTTCATGCAACGGCTAAGACAGGTGTTTGGTCACTCTACTAGCCTGCAGGAGGCTGCGAGGCGCCTCCTGAAGTTACGCCAGGGCCCACGGTCAGTGTCTGACTTTTCGATAGACTTCAGGACCTTGGCAACAGAAAGCGGGTGGGAAGACTCTGCCCTGATGCCCACCTTTTATCATGGCCTTAGCGAGTCTCTTAAGGATGAACTGGTGAACAGGGACTGGGGCAATACCCTTGAGGACCTCATCAGCCTGGCTACCCAACTCGACCGTCGCAGGAGGGAGAGACAGCAGGAGAAGGAGTCCCGGGGCAGTGATGACCACCCGCTAAGGGGTCTTCCACACAGCGTCCCCGAGGGTACCCCAGGCCCGGAGGGGGAAACAGTGCAGCTCAGAAAAACTCGACTGTCCCCTGAGGAACGAGATCAACGAAGGAGGGAGTGGTTGTGCTTTTATTGTGGTAAGGCTGGGCACTATCGGAACAACTGCCCCCATCGGCGGACCAGGGAACAGCCACTGACTGTGAGTACGCTCTTCTGCCCAAACATCTCCCAGCACCAATGCCTGGTACCGGTCACTATCATCGGGAGCAGGGGGCAGGCAACAACCGTTCCTGCGTTGATAGACTCGGGGTCTGCGGGGAATTTTATTAGTCAACGCCTAGTACAACAACTGCAACTAGCTACGTTGCCCTGTTCCCCACCATTATCGATTACCGCCATAAACAATCAGCCCCTTGGGTCAGGCTTCATCTCACAGGTTACCGTCCCGGTTACCCTGGTTGTGGGTGTTCTGCATTCTGAAGAATTATCCCTGTTAGTCATTGACAATGTATCGAACGATGTTATTTTAGGTCTGCCATGGCTGGCTTTTCATGAACCACAAATTTCTTGGAACACTAACGAACTGCTCCGTTGGGGTGACAAGTGTGTCTCTCAGTGTTTGACAAAACCCCTCAGGACAGCCACCATCAGGAGCACAGCCACGGCTGCCACACCAGAGGTCCCCCCGGCCTACCGAGACCTTGCAGCGGTGTTCAGCAAGGCGAGCGCCGAGTGCCTGCCACCACACAGACCATGGGACTGCGCCATTGACTTGGTGCCAGGAGCTACGCTACCCCGAGGTAGGATCTTCCCATTATCTTTACCAGAGTCCCGGGCCATGGAAAAATATGTGGAGGAGGCTCTTGCCAACGGCTTTATTCGCCCATCCACGTCACCTGCAGCCTCAAGTTTCTTTTTTGTAAAGAAGAAGGATGGGGGTCTCAGACCATGTATTGACTACAGGGGGTTGAATTCCGTCACCGTTAAGTACCGCTACCCCCTGCCTTTGGTGCCTGCAGCAGTGGAACAACTGCGAGAAGCTCGGATATATACTAAACTAGATCTCCGCAGCGCCTACAATCTCATTCGCATCAGGAACGGGGACGAGTGGAAAACGGCGTTCCACACGGCAACAGGGCATTACGAGTATCGGGTGATGCCTTTTGGATTAGCCAATGCCCCATCAGTGTTCCAAGCCTTTGTCAATGAAGTACTCCGGGAATTCATAGGCAGGAGTGTAATAGTGTATATTGACGACATTCTGGTCTACTCCACAGATCTGGAGGCGCATGTCAGGCATGTACGCCAAGTCCTCGACAAACTGCTTGAGAACCACTTGTATGTCAAGCTGGAGAAGTGCGAATTCCACCAGACACAGGTACAATTTCTGGGGTACATAATATCCCCCCAGGGGGTCCAGATGGACGAGGGGAAGGTCAAGGCAGTAATGAACTGGCCCGAGCCCCAGACTATCAAGGAGCTCCAGCGGTTCCTAGGGTTTGCAAACTTTTACAGACGCTTCGTCCGTAATTTCAGTTCTGTTGCAGCACCCTTAACGTCTCTATTCAAGGGGTCCTCCAAGAAGCTCAGGTGGAATGAGGCTGCCGCCTCGGCCTTCCGGAAACTGAAGGACATGTTCACCTCAGCGCCGGTCCTCAGGCACCCGGATCCGGCCCTCCCCTTTGTGGTGGAGGTGGATGCATCTGAGACAGGAGTGGGAGGCGTCCTCTCACAACGCCAGGGTAAGCCCGCAAAGCTACACCCGTGCGCGTTCTTCTCTCACAAATTGACCTCGGCCGAAAGAAATTATGATGTAGGGAATCGAGAACTCTTGGCGGTCAAGCTGGCGTTTGAGGAGTGGCGGCATTGGCTAGAGGGAGCCAAACACCCCTTTCTGGTGCTAACCGACCACCGTAATTTGGAGTACATACAGTCGGCTAAACGGCTAAATCCGCGTCAAGCTCGCTGGTCTCTGTTTTTTACCCGCTTTGACTTCATTTTGAGTTATAGACCCGGCTCGAAAAATGGCAAGGCAGATGCACTCTCCCGGCTCCAGGAATCTGCGTCCTCCCAGGACACTCCGGGACCAATCCTACCACCTAAGCACATCATTGCTCCCATCAGGTGGGATATCATGGGACAGATACAACAGGCCCTGCCAGGTGACCCGATTCCCCAGGGGTGTCCCGGGAATAAAACCTAAGTGCCCTCAGCGGTCCGAGCTCAGCTCCTTCAGTGGATGCATTCATGCCCCAGTTCTGGGCACCCAGGTATCCAACGCACCCTTGCACTAGCCAGAGAGCAGTTTTGGTGGCCATCTCTAACACAGGATGTCACAGACTATGTTCAGGCATGTACCACGTGTGCACAAACAAGATCCCCCCGGGACCTCCCCTCAGGTCTCCTGGAACCCCTCCCCATACCTAACCGACCCTGGTCCCATATGGCAGTGGACTTTATCACCGACCTTCCCTGTTCCCAGGGTTTTACCACCATCTTGGTGGCGGTGGATAGATTCTCCAAAGCCTGCCGCTTGATTCCCCTTAAGAAGCTACCCTCTGCCTTGGAGACCGCGGAATCTCTATTCCATCATGTGTTCCGGACCTTCGGCCTCCCTGAGGAGATTGTGTCAGACCGAGGGGTCCAGTTTACCTCGAAGGTATGGGCAGCATTTTTCAAGATGTTAAATGTACAAGTGAATCTGTCGTCTGGATACCACCCGCAGAGCAACGGACAGACGGAGAGGCTGAACCAGGAGATTGGCCGGTTCCTACGCGCCTACTGCTTTCAGCAACCAGGGGAATGGAGCCGGTTTTTGCCATGGGCAGAGTATGCGCAAAACTCGCATAAAAGCACATCCACAAGGATATCACCCTTCCAGTGCATGCTCGGTTTTCAGCCAGCGCTGTTCCCGTGGTCTGGGGAACCGTCTGAGATCTTGGCGGTAGACAATTGGTTAAGGCGGAGCAGGACGGTCTGGGACGCTACCCGGACAGAGATACAACGGGCCGTTCAGCGCCAGAAGAAGTACGCCGACCAGCGCAGGCGCCCAGCGCCCCGGTTCCAACCCGGGCAGGACGTGTGGCTTTCCACGCGGAACATCCGTCTCCGCCTCCCGTCTAAGAAGCTAAGTCCCCGTTTCATTGGCCCATTCAAAATCATCAAACAGATCAACACAGTGTCATATCGGTTACAGTTACCCTCCCATTACAGGATCAATCCGACCTTTCATGTTTCCTTGCTTAAACCTGCAGTCAGGACCGAGGGCGGTCAGTCAGGACCTGAGGTGCAGCCGGCACCACCCCCACCGCTCCTGGATGACGGGGTAACATACACGGTCAGGGCACTATTGAATTCGCGTCGTCGCCAGTCTGGTCTACAATATCTCGTAGACTGGGAGGGTTATGGCCCTGAGGAGAGAGCCTGGCGTCCAGCCGCGGACATACACCCTGACCTCATCACGGACTTCCATCAGGCCCACCCCGAATGTCCCGGCCCGCGGCCTCGGGGTCGGCCCCCCCGTAGAGGACGAACTTCGGCTTCCGGAGCCGCCTGTAGAAGGGGGGGCTCTGTCACAGGCAGACGCTCCCCGTCCCCGGAATATTGAGGTGCGAAGATCGGGACCTCAGTCACCCCTCGGTTTTGAGCCATAATGGTTTGTGCCATCTGGGATCAGCCCACCGACTCACCTGGGGCTCGTCACTAATCAGAGCCAGCCCTGTACTTAAGCCTGTGACTCCCCAAAGCTCCTTGCGAAGTCTTGGGCATGTTCCATCACATTCCGAGCGTTTTCTCGATCTCCTGTTCTTGCCTGTTATTGACCTCTCGTTTGTCCCAGACCTCGTTCCTGCCTGCCTGATCCTCAACGGTACTTCTGTCTAACTCCACGTAATCCCGGCTTTCGACCACCCGCCTGTACTCCGGATACGACCACGCCTGACCCCCTGACGGTGCCTCTGTTTATCCCCGCTCTCCTGGCTTTCGACCCTCTGCCCGCCTACTGGACTCGACCACGCCTAACCCTTGTCTGTACTTCCACAATAAAGCTGCGCTCTGCGCTTGGGTTTCACTCCTGTCTCTTGTGATGCGTTACATAATAATAATAATAATAATAATATAATTATTATGAAGGCAAAGCAAGTTTATTCAAAGCAATCAAGCAAAGAGCTTCAGCATCCAGACATATTGGAAAATAAAACTGTGATTCAGACCCATAACCGTTTATTTCATTTTCCAAGTAGGAATAGAGTGAAAGTTACAGTGTGGTGTAAGAAATTGTTTTATTAGGATTATAGTTAGTTTCACATGGACTTTAAACAGCTGAACGCTGTTTAGTTTAAAGTCGGAGGACAGAAAATCAAGCTGAATGTTCAGAAACAAACGTACAGTATGATGAGTACGTACTTACTACCATGAGTATTGTGAGTACTATGAGTACTGTGAATACTCAGTCTGAAGGTAGGGAAGTGTCTATATATCTGTGCTAATGTTAATCTCCAGGAGACTGTTGGCTGCTTGCTGCTATCGGATCTCTGACTCTGAACGAACGGCTGCTGCACCGCGTTGTTCCTCACGGTCAGAACTTCAGCCAGGAATACGCCGGCATCTTCCACTTCCAGGTGAGAAGCCACCTGTCCAGATGCTGCAGCCACTCACCTGTGGGTGCGCTCACCACCAGTAGAGATCTTTGCTCTCAGACCCTCTGATACAGTGATCCTCTCACACCTATGATTAGTTTACTCAGTGTTCACTTCTTGTTTATTGGTTGTTTACTGTGTGTTCTGTCCAGTTCTGGCAGTTCGGGGAGTGGGTGGACGTTGTCATTGACGACCGTCTGCCAGTCAAAGACGGAGAGCTGATGTTCGTGCACTCAGCTGAAGGCAGCGAGTATTGGAGCGCCCTGCTGGAGAAGGCCTACGCCAAGTAAGGACAAGCGCAAGCTCAGTGCTGGTTCACCAGTTTACATTTCATTCAGCTGACGCTTTTATCCAAAGCGACTTACAACAAAGTTAATTTCCACCGCAAGGAAACAAACTCAGAAGAACAAGAAAGAAGAAAGTGCAATTTCATCAAATAAGCCAATTTACAACTTGCTGTAGATAAGAACCATTATAAGTCCAATGTAAGTGCTCCAGTTAGTTAGTGTGTTAGTGGAGGTAGAGTCTGAAGAGGTGTGTCTTTAGTCTGAAGATGTGAAGGCTCTCTGTGGTCCTGGTGTCTTCAGAGACCTCCTTCCACCATTTAGGAGCAGGACAGCAAAGAGTGGAGATCTAGTGGAGTGTTTTGCTCTCAGTGAGGAGGAACAAGCAGTTTATCACATGCAGAGCAGAGAGGTCAGAGGTCGGGATGTCGGGTTGGACCAGGTCCTGGATGTAAGCTGGACCCCATCCATTCACTGGATGCGGATAGCCAGCGAAGAGCCAGTTTACTGCTTGTTTACTGCTTGTTTACCTTTTGTTTATGGGCTGTTTACAGGCTGAATGGCTCCTATGAGGCGCTGTCCGGGGGCAGCACCACTGAGGGTTTTGAGGACTTTACTGGCGGCGTGTCGGAGATGTACGAACTGAGGAAAGCTCCCAGAGATCTTCATCGTATCATCAGTAAAGCTCTGGAGAGAGGGTCTCTGCTCGGCTGCTCTATCGACGTCAGTCACACCATCGACTCCCCTCACTTCCTGTCTGCTAGCTATTCACACAACAAGCTAATATTAGCTTGACCCAGGCACTCTTTGGCGCTGTCTTTTTTTCTTGATCGCCCGGGCAACACAAGTGATATTAATTCATATCAACAAATCTACGTGTCAAATCTCATTGATATATAAATAGATTTACATTACTTTGAAGTGATAAGAACACTCTGGCAACGGTCGGACAATGCTGGGTTTTTACTGCGCTATTAGGAGGTGTTGCTTTCTTATTGTGAAAGGGCACAATTCAGTTGCCGGATATGTTGACAGCATGGATGGTAATTTTGGCCACTCTTTAATCAATATTTAATCTCCGCGAAAAACAATGTTTACAATGACGATAGACGTCTGTCCGGGTCATGGCTATAGCAGCGCCCGGCTAATTCACCGGTGTTAGCGTCCTTTTACAGATTACTTTCATAATTAAAACAATATTTGGCTCGAAAGGTAAAGCGCTAACGCCTACTAGTATCCCAACACCTCAGCTCTCCAGCCTCAACCTCAATGTCTCCGACCACCTGGCTATCACCATTGACATGCACATCCATATCCCCATCCCAAAAGCCAAGTGCAACATTTCCTTCAGAAATCTCAAAACCATCTCCCCACAACTATGTCTGCCTCTCCTCCCCCGAAGTCTGATAATCCCTCTGATCCTGTAAACTACTACAACAACACACTCTCATTCTCAACGGTCTCATTCACACACTCAGCTCCCTGGTATTACCCCTGAACTCCACCACATGAAAACCCGTAAGCACCAGCTTGAAAACAGGTTCAACCGTCCATCTCCAGGCCCACTCTGACTACCTTCAACAATATAATGACGTTCTCATCTGCCCGGTCCACCTACTACTCACACCTCATACACTCTGGCTCCTCTAACCCAAAGGCTCTCTTCTCTACAATCAACCAACTTCTCAAACCTAAGGACAACACCTCCAAATCCTTTACAGTGGACAAATGCAACTCTTTCATTTCATTTTTCAAAACTAAAGTCAACACCATTTACAGCAACCTGAACAATTCCCCTGCCCTTACCATCCTCCTTCTGCCCCTCTCATGCTTACCCCTCAGCCCCTTTCTAAGTTCTCCCCTGTGTTCCCATTGGAGCTCTCTTCCTTCATGACAGGAATGAGAAGCTCCACCTGCATCCTGGATCCCATCCCATCTACTCTCACCAGTAGCAGACATAATCTTAAATTATGGATGCAAACCAATTTTCTCAAACTCAACTGTGATGAATCCAACATGATCATCATCTGTCCAAATTCTCTCATCAAAACCTCTGCTTCACCATCGACAACTCCACTCCGTCCCCCTGCCCACACATCCGCAACCTCGGAGTCATGTTGGACAGTAACCTCTCCTTCAAACATCATGTCAAACGAACCTTCTTCCACCTAAAAAACATAGCCCGTCTCCGCCCATCACTCCACCTCTGCTGCTGAAACTCTGATCCATGCCGTCATCACCTCTATAATAGATTATTGCAATAATATTCTTTATGGCATCCAAGATCCTTCTCCTCACTCACAAAGCCCTCCATAGTCAGGCCCCCTCCTACCTCACCGACCTGCTCCACCATCACCTTCCATCCCGTCGGCTCAGCTCCTCTGAGGCCAACATCCTATCCATCCCCCACAGGACCAAGCACCGGATAGGGTGACAGAGCCTTCTCCATAGCTGCCCCCTCCCTCTGTAACGCTCTCCCCAAACTCACCTGACACTGACATCTCCACATTCAAAACACAAATCAAAACCTCTTCAGAACTAACGGTCGCGCAAACTCTAACATGTTACTTTGAGTGCGCAGTGATATGGGACGCTGGGGTCAAACGTACCAATCAGGTACTGTGCATTATCGCTTAATAATGCACTCACTCTCAACCAATCAGAATGCTGGATTTATCTACCGTATTATAACCACAAGTTAAACATGAATCAATGTATTCATGTCGGATGTTTCTAGGACTTTACTTTCTGCGATGCTTAGTTTTTGCCTCATCTTGTGAAGAAGTCGTAATAGTATATTTGGCCTGCTTGAATATAAATAAGAGAAGAGGACCTCACAACATGTTACCTTCTCCTCAGATCACCAGTTCTCTGGACATGGAGGCGGTGACCTTCAAGAAGCTGGTGAAAGGTCATGCCTACTCCGTAACCGCGCTCCGACAGGTGAGCTCACCTCCGTCCGACCCACATTTGTGTGTGTGTGACACTAGATGTTTGTCCTCCTTTCCTCTGCAGGTGGAGTACCATGGAAACATGGAGAAGCTGATCAGGATCAGGAACCCCTGGGGTCAGGTGGAGTGGACTGGAGCCTGGAGCGACAGGTCAGTTTGCTCTTATCCATGCTGGTCCAAAGGGCCCAACGGCTGTGGTTTCATCCGGTGTGTGTTTCAGCTCCTCGGAGTGGACCTCTGTCGACTCGGCGGAGAAGGACGAGCTGCTCTGCCAGATGGAGGACGGAGAGTTCTGGTGGGTTCTTTTAGGGTTCTGGTATTTCCTAGTGGGTTTTGATGGGTTCTTTTGGGTTACGGTGGGTTCTGCTGGGTCTAGAATGTGAAGTTGAATGTCTTATATATTTATGGTGAAGTGTCCCTCAGGATGTCTTTCCAGGATTTTTTGCGCCAGTTTTCCCGACTGGAGATCTGTAACATGACCCCAGACGCTCTGAGCCAGGACTCCAGCTCGTTCTGGACCACAACCATGTTTGAGGGCGGCTGGAGGAGAGGGAGCACCGCGGGGGGCTGCCGGAACCATCCCAGTGAGGACGGCCTTTATAACCCTTTTTTAACCAGGATTAAAAATGAACACCTGAGTTGATAAATATTAACCAGTGTCGCGACGAGCCATAGTAGGCTGCATACTTCAAGGCAGGTTCATGGAACGGTCAAGGCACTATTTGCGTTATCAGGTCATCTACGGTCATCTCTATACAGGGGAACAGCTTTGCATATCAAATGGAAACATCTTTATCTTGTATTCTGGTGTTACTACTGGTAACACCACTAGTACCAGTACTAGTACTAGTACTAGTTTAGGTGCAGGACTCTTGGTGCACAAAGGAAAGCATTATGTTTTTGTAAGCATTTTTTGTTTTACACAGTATCCGGCTACACAACACCAGCAAACTTACTTTGGATGGTTTCACATTCCACCGCCTCTTGCATACCAACTACATTTCCTCCCTCCCTGCAGACACCTTCTGGATCAACCCACAGTATAAGGTGTCCCTTCTGGAGGAGGATGACGATCCCACGGACGAGGAGCCCGCATGCAGCTTGCTGGTGGCTCTTATGCAGAAAGACCGCCGGCGCTACCGCCGCCATGGGCAGGACGTGCACACCATCGGCTTCGCCATCTACGAGGTGAGAGGTCACCCTCAACACCGGACGGCCACAGTCAATCTCCATAACCGCCAGATCAAACACATTGCATTGTTTATATCTTTACTCCTGTGATTTGTTGTTTACTTTGAAATTGTTTTTTTATTAATAAAATGTACCTACCAGCAGCAGGAACTACCTGAGAGTGTCCCAACAACCCTGAACCGCTTAGTAACTACATGAATTCCCTGGTGACCATGTAGCAGCCCCTGGATTAGCACGTTAGCATGTCACCAGAGCCGGTGCTCTTCTTCTTCTTTTCTTCTGCTCACAGGTTCCTGAAGAGGTGAGTCGCCCACACACATGAGGCCTCCTCTTTAGTTCTGTAGACCAAACGCTGCCATGTGTCCCTCAGTACCGAGGCCGTGCCAGCGTGCACATGAAGAAGGACTTCTTCCTGCGCCATTCCTCCTGCGCCCGCTCAGAGACCTTCATCAACCTGCGGGAGGTGAGTGCCAGGCTCCGCCTCCCGCCAGGTGAGTACATTGTGGTGCCGTCAACCTACGAACCTTCCAAGGAGGCTGACTTTGTCCTGAGGGTCTTCACGGAAAAGCATTCAGAGACGGAGTGAGTTTGTCGATGTTACTGATTTCTAGTATTGAAGTGTTAATTATGTGCTGGTAACGCCGTGTGGGTCTCTACAGGGAGATGGACGACAACGTGGAGGCGACCTTTGAGCAAGAGGTGAGCAAGGAGGTCTTCTATATGGATTTACACCTTCGGTCTGAACATCTGGTGGATAAACCTTCTTTGGATACATTGTTTATTAACGCTATTAATTGCTTCTTGATTTTGCGCTGCGATGAACTTTGACCTTCTCGCCATTCTTCTCTGAAGGAGGAGGTCTTGGTGAACGACGTGGACGAGTCCTTTCGGTCCATGTTCGCTCAGCTGTCTGGAGACGTGAGTTCTAGATCACAATGGTAGAGGAAACATCATATTATATCACATATTAAACATGTCTCCTCTTTTCAGGACATGGAGATCTCAGTCCAAGAGCTCAGGACCGTCCTCAACCGGGTCATGTCCAAACGTAAGTTCCTCTGCCTCTGACGTGGCGAGTATCGAAACAGCACCTACCATCTCTCCTTCTCTTGTGGTTGTTCACAGACGGAGATCTTCAGACGGATGGTTTCAGTATGGAGTCCTGCAGAGCCATGGTTAGCCTCATGGACGTATCCTTACACCGCTGATGGGTCTGATGGTTCTGATGGGTTTTATGGCATTGCTTGTTTTGATGTTGAGGGGGTTGGTTATGTGAAGACAGAAATAGTAAATATTTGGGTTTAATTGTGAAATTCCTAAATGTCCTTTATTTGAAACAGACGCTGAGAAACACTTATTTATTTCATCTGTATCTTTGTATTCTTAGTTGTATTAAGAAGCTGTGGCTCTACTGACTTTAAACAAGGTGTTCTTTATTCATCCTCACGTCTTCTTCTTGACTCGTGCTCAGAAAGATGGCAGCGCTCGACTCGGCCTCCTGGAGTTCCAGGTTCTGTGGAACAAGATCCGGAAGTGGCTGGTGAGTTCAGGGGAGGAACCTTACTGAGAACTACAACTTGTGGCCCAACCGGTGGATTGCTATGATTCTTCTAGGTTTTATCCAGATAATCTTCACTCATGAACTTTGAAGTTGTTTGAAGTGTGAAGTAAGAAGCTAATTATAGCATAGTTAGCTTTTCGTTCCCGTGGTCAGAAGGAAAGATTCTTGTTACATTACATTACATATTTCCTGTTTTTTGTAGTTGTTATCAATATTTAAAATCCACTGTTGTTTTCTCACCTAAAAAATGTTCAGAAAGGAATTTAGCCGCTGCTTCTTGTAAGCGTCAAAGCTAGGCTAATGTTAGCATTTGGCAGCAAGTAGCGCAATTCTCGCAAGGCATTCTGGTTTGGTGCTTTGCCACATGGGCAGAACGCATTAGAAACGCTAGCGAATTAGAAAATTTAGCTAGCGAGCATTAGCATTAGCGCCCCCATGTTTATCTGAATCTTGTGACGTGGCAGGGAATCTTCCGTGAGTTTGATCTGGATAAATCCAGATGCATGAACGCCTACGAGATGCGCCTGGCGCTGGGAGAAGGCGGTAAGTATAATTAGCCACGGCATTCCGGAGTTAACGGTAGGCTTCTCTGAACTAACCGTGACCCCTGACCCCTGTGTCCTAAGGGTTCAAACTGAACAACAAGCTGTACCAGATGCTGGTCGCCCGATACGCCGACAACGAGATCATCGATTTCGACAACTTCACCTGCTGCCTCGTCAAGTTGGAGGCCATGTTCAGTACGTCTGCTGCGTTTAGGGCCCTCTGTTCACTCTCCTGCTGTGTTCAGGGCCATCTGTTCACTCTGGAGAGGTTTGATCAACGGGACCTGAACACAGCACAGAGCCTTTCGCTGAGTTTCACGTTGTGTTTCTTGTTCTCCTGTGGTGTTTTCCTAAGAGGCCTTCCAGGAGCTGGACAGAGATGGGACAGGACGTGTAGAGCTTAACATCTCCGAGGTTTGCGATGTCAATGTTTTTCATGATGTCATCAAATATCAGTTGGTATTGATATAATTGCCCTGAGCATCGTCTGAAGGCTTCCTTGCGGTGCATAACATCACTATTTTTGTGTCTTTACCTATATATTGAAATATGTATGCGTGTATTTATATACATATACAGTGGGGAGAACTGTGTATGTATTTGATAGTATTTGATACATTGCTGATTTTGCAGGTTTTTCCACTTCTGGATTTTTGTTTTATATTCCGTCACTCACAGTTGAAGATGATAAAACGCCTACACTCTTTGTAAGTGGGAAAACCTGCAAAATAGGCCGTGTATCGAATACTTGTTCTCCCCACTGTATATATATATTTAACAGATTAATCTATGTAATTAATGTGGCCGACATTAATGCGATAAAATATTCTAACGCAGTTAACGCAACTTGGTTTACTTCTGTTGTGCTGGTTTTCACTTTGTAAACCAAACCGCTGCTAACTGCAGTTAGACAGGAGAGCCGTGACGGTAACTTAGTAACTAGTAACTCAGAGAGCTTTCTGCATTGGAAGTAAAACAAAAACACATGTGTGTATATATACATTTTTTCGCATCTTCATATTTGGTGTTTGTGAATTTCATTTAGTTAATTTCTATTACATTGACTTTCTTTTTAGTTTGTTTATTGTCCCACTGATCCTCTGACGTCTCTCCACAGTGGCTCTATGTGACCATGTGTGGATGAAGAGCAACAAGACAACCAGTGCTACTACAGTACTACGTTACTACAGTACTACGTTACTACAGTACCACGTTACTACAGTACTACGTTACTACAGTACCACGTTACTACAGTACTACGTTACTACAGTACCACGTTACTACAGTACCACGTTACTACAGTACCATACTACAGTACTACGTTACTACAGTACCACGTTACTACAGTACCACGTTACTACAGTACCATACTACAGTACTACGTTACTACAGTACTACGTTACTACAGTACCACGTTACTAAAGTACCATACTACAGTACTACGTTACTACAGTACCACGTTACTACAGTACCATACTACAGTACCACGTTACTACAGTACCATGCTACAGTACTACGTTACTACAGTACCATACTACAGCACCACGTTACTACAGTACTACGTTACTAAAGTACCATACTACAGTACCACGTTACTACAGTACCATACTACAGCACTACGTTACTACAGTACCATACTACAGTACCACGTTACTACAGTACCACATTATGAAAGTACTACGCTATCAACGTACTGAATCTTCTGCTGCTACTTGATGTATAAACCGACTGCCTTCAGCTATGCTTAGTATGACGTCTATGTAAACTTTGTCTATTTAAACATTTGACACTATATACACATTATTTATCACACCGGAGATCAGTTAATTAAAGATGTGCCTGTGAGTCATAACGATGCGTTCAAGTTCCGCTCGGTTTCTCTTATTAAAGTCTACAAAGGAAACGAATCACTGAATCTGTGTCTCATTGGTTCACTTCAAATTACACTTCCAAAATAATCTATTGGATTAATATAACAAGATAAATAATAAAACGAGACAGACGTTTTAATACAAATAATATTTATTAGAATACTATAAATTACATATTACATAGGATTCCAAAATTGACATTGACGTCTCTGCTGAGCACAAGACCTTTAGAGGACGGGTCTGACGGTCAGTTCTGGTTCTGGTTCTCCCGGGCCTCCCTTCCTTCCAGCGGGCCCAGCAGAACGGCTTGGGCCTCCAGCAGCGTGGTGTCGGTGCTGGCTCCCAGGAAGCGGGAGGTGAGCTCCAGGTCCTGCAGCCGCAGACGGACCCTGGTTCCCCGCTGCAGCTTCTCCCCGTCGGCGGGTCGCCGACACACGCAGTGGAACTTCCCCCCGAAGTCGACGTACAGGTCGTCCCGGACCACGTGCACGATCCTCCCGACCACCACCTTGTCTTTGGCCGGTCCCAGTTGGATCAGCGGGGACCCGCGGAGCAGCGAGGCGAAGTTCTGCTCCTGGTCGGAGGAGGAGACGCTGCCGCCGGCCGCAGATCTCTCCGCCCCCCGCCGGAGCTCCGACTGCAGGTCGAAAGCCGCGGCGAAGCCGGATCTGGGTCTGTCCGCGTCGGGCTGGTCTCCGCCGGCGGCCCCGCGGGACTCTGAGCTGGAGGAGGATCTGGAAAACCTGCAGGAGACCAACCGGTCTACGCGCCTGAAGCTGGAAACAACCTTCTTCAAGGCCGCCATGTTGACACTACAGGCGGAGGAACCAGAACGTCGTCACTTCCGGGGGAAAAGGTCGCTCACTGCGCCACCTGGCGGCTCACAGAAGAAAGTCCCGGGTTAGATAAGCACCCCCAGCACGTCTCTGTGGTCTGCGGGTTCTGCCCTAAGACTACGGTGGCCCTGAAGTGCAAAACACAACGGCAAATAGGAAAACACAACGAAATTAACGTGTTACGGAAAGCCTCATAGCAGGAAGCAGAGGACGGACCCTTCTGATTGGACAGACGGAAAAAGCAGAAAGATGGACTCAAGGCATTTTCATTGGCGCGCGAAATACTAATGAATTACTATTAAGCATATATTTTGTATGATAAAAATAGTGGGCAGCATGTGGCGCAAAGCTAGAATGAGCGGTGTGGACATCTGAATCATTCATCAACTTGATATACTTGATATACTTATTATTAAATTGTTTCTAATGTTATGAGTTTAACCGTGTTTTTTTATTTTTTGGTTGGGCAGGTAGCGTCCTGGTGACGTAGGCACGTAATGACGTCGCTTCTCTTGCCTGCGTGCTGAGCGCAGAAGAAGAAGGAGAAGCAGCAGCAGCGCATGCGCCGTGTGCTGTTAGCTAACATGGAGGTGTTTGTGAGCTCTCCCAGCGTTAGCTTCTCTAATTCGCTGTTCCCGGACGGCTCTCTGGTCCGAGACGTCTTGAACCGGTTCGTTTGGCAGCAGGTGAGTGTTGACGGTGCTATGAGGCGGCGAAACATGCACAAGTGCTGTTGTGTCGTGTTGTTAGCTCAGCAGCTAACGGGGAGGCTAACTCCAAGGAACCCCATCAGAGGCTAGCGTCGTTAGCAATAGTTCGACTCATTAAATGTGTATGTTGTGTACTGTAGTCGCGCGCTCTGTGTTCGCTGGTGGGCGAAACTGCCGTGCGGTAGTGATGTGTCGTTTTGAACGAATCCTTACAAGGACTCGAGAGTAACGAGTCCTCAAAAAAGGATTTGTTTACCTGGTTCACTCGCGCGGCTCGGTTTAGTAAGACGTGAATGATATTCCTTCACAAGTAATAATTACAGGTTTCGTTATTTTAACTTTTTTGTACTTTACTTAGAGTTCAGCGTAATAGTTATGCCGTGATAATTGAATGCTAGTGTGAAAATAAATGGTCACTTAAAATCATCCAGACTGTCATGATACATTATTTTAATGAAGGAATTTATCTTGTGTTACATGTTCCATCCTTTTCGAAAAAACTGTTAGTTGGTTCTTCCTCTGTAAACGTTGCTGCTTCCCCGCAGGGAGCTTCTTCTTCTGCAGATTTCTACGTGGTCAGAAATGGCCGCCTGTCTGACCTGGAGGAGGCTGTGCAGCCTGGAGCTGTCTATCACCTGGAGCCCCGCCTCCGCGGAGGGAAAGGAGGTGTGTTCCAGGAGATGCACACAAACATGTCCTGGTTGGTAACAGGACTGACTGGTGTTCTTCTGTGGTGACTTAGGGTTCGGCTCCATGCTGCGAGCGCTGGGCGCTCAGATCGAGAAGACGACCAACCGGGAGGCCTGCAGAGACCTGAGCGGTCGCCGGCTCCGCGACGTCAACCACGAGAAGGAGTGAGAGCCTTTTCTTCTTCTGCTTCTACATACGCATGTCTCTATCTCCTACCTCTTCCTCTGGTGTGTGCAGGATGGCGGAGTGGCTGAAGAAGCAGACGGAGCGCGAGGCGGAGAAAGAGCAGCGACGGCTGGAGCGACTGCAGAGGAAGCTAAAGGAACCCAAGCACCAGTTCACAGACCCAGAGTACCAGAGGCAGTGTCACGACCTGTCGGAGAGGCTGGAGGACTCTGTGATGAAGGGTGAGGGGGGGTCAGAGCAGCTAGGGTCCTCTAAAGGCCTCAGTGCACTGGAGGAATTCATTTGTCCTCTCTGCCGGGACGCGAGTGTCACCCTGGACCTCATCAGCGGGCTGTGTGCTCTCCTGTGTGTCTCAGGGCTTCAGGCCTCCTGCAGTCAGAAGACCGACGACGTCTCTCCAGCAAAGAGACCAAACTGTGATCCGAGCGAGCAGCCGCAGAAGAAGAAGCAGAAGAAGAAAAACGCAGCAGAAGCCTGTTTGTGGTGAGGTTATTCTGCTGCCTTATCATTGTAGAGCTTCAATGCTTCCTTTCCTTATCTCCCAATGCCGACCCACAATGCCTTGCAACCACTACAATTCATTTCATGGTGCTACACAAAAGTTCTGTTAATTAAACAGAGCAAGCTGTTCATTATAAGAAGCATCATTAATCTAATTGTTCTGGGAGGAATATAACTGGTCAAAGAAACCTGCAGACGTCACATAGTTCAGTGGAGGTTGTCGTCTCCTAACCCCTCAGGAAGACTCCTTCACACCTTGACCTCATGGTGGCTTCCATAGAGGTCAAGGAGAAGTGGTGAGGGAAGGACGTTAGGAAGGTAATTGGAGCTGCTGATACTCTGTGCTGCTGTAGCAGAGTTTGAAATGTGTTGCCGTGGTTACAGGATGAGGGTTGACGACATGCCCGGCTCGGAGGACGAAGAGGAGGAGGACGAGTCTTTGTCGTCTCCATCTCCATCCCCCTCCAGCTGTGGATCTGCTGCTGTTGCCATGCCGATGCAGGAGGTGGAGCGTGAGCAGAGCACCAGGTAGAGACCAGATCCACTTCAAACCTGATCCTCAGTCCGTTTCCACGTCTTATGGTCATTATTCACCACAGTGTAGGAGCGCGGAAACAAAACATTTCCATCCAATAACTTTGGACTTTGAACTTCAAATGTATTTGAGTAACAAGTGTAATCATAATAAATACATTAAAAAGTAATGCAAAATGTAAGTGCAAATATGTGTTTAAGAGTAAAGCGAAGTTTTAAAAGCAACTGAAAATAACAATAAAGTCTAAGTGCCGAGGATGTTGAGGATGTTCTCTGTCCAGCTCCTTCATCTGAGGCTTCATGAGCCTCTGAGGGACAAACCGCTGCCCGCTGCTTAGTACGAACATAGAGAGGAAACACCAGCTTTAATGATCCTTTTCTTATGCTCCAGTAGGTCGCTCGTAATTAGGGTTGGGTACCGAGATCCGGTGCCATATGTGTACCTGTGCAGCCGGTACCGACCGCACCCAGACGCATTGATGACGCCTCCCCGCAACAGCTAACGTTAGCGTACCGCTTGTGCAGCTATTTAAGTCCGTGTTTCCCTCCGTTATTAAAATCTGCAAGGTTCCGCCCCGATGGACACACACACACACACACACACACACACACACACACACACACACACATAACGTCCCGTCGGACGGTCCGTCCTCTGAAAGTTGCAAACCGAGTGTAGCTGCGTTCTGCAGACATTCACGCGAATGACGAGATCGTTTGATTCTTTTGTCTTTATTTTAGCAGCAAAGCGTTGACTAAATACAAAGTTCAGTCACACGGTAGATAAACGCTCTCGTGCCTTCAATATGTTACATGTCAGTAGTTCCTGCACAATGAGCATACATCTCAAATTAAATCATTAATATTCCCCAAATGCCAATGAACCAATCGACACCCTTTTGGTTTTTACACTGCAATGAAACTAAACAGTTCATGTATTGTTCAATTTGAAGAAAAGCCCCAAAAAAGCTTTGGCAATAAAAAAACTTGTATATGACAGATACGAATATGTTTCTGTTCAGGCATCACATGAGTAGTTGTATTAATATGAAATATAGTTTTTTCCCATCTTGTTTGAAGAGCACTTAGTGGAGGTAACATTAACTATTCAGAACAAATAAATACTTTATTTACTACGTTGTTTAACAGAAGTGAACCAGCTGTTCTCCAACATGTGAGCGTGAACCGTACGAGAAGTTAGAGGCTCACTAAACTCACTATGAGGAGACGCTTTGAATGTACCTGCGTTGCCGTGGTGATGCGCTGTTCTGCAGGTTGTTTGGTTCACTTCTTCCCTCGGTGCAGGTAGACGATAGAAGCGACAGCGTCTTTTGGTGTATTGAAATGCAGAATAAAAAAGACTGAATGTTTTTATAATAAACGACGCGTCGGCAATTTTTACTAATCGTTCTGTTGAAATCCTCGTCTCCTTCAGCTCCTCAGACGCCTCCTCAGACCACCAGACTCCCAGACCCTTTGAGGACCATGGTCCTACTCAAGCCCCCAGAGACCAGACTCCCAAGCCCCCACAGGACCAGGGTTCTCCTGAAGCCCCCAGAGACCAGACTCCTAAGCCCTCACAGGACCAGAGAGCGTCTCCGCATCAGGTGGGTGGTCATTCCATATGAAATATTGAGCAAAGAGCTTTTGGCTGCATTTGAGTTGCCAAAAAATGGCCTGCCGTCTATTTCTAACCACCTTTCCTTGACCTCTGTGGGAAAGGAAAGGTGGTTAGGAGAGTTGATGAGGACTTAGGAAAGGACAAGGCGGTGTTTAGTGAATGGACTCCTCTTCCACTGAGCTGCTAGTTGTGATGGACGGAGACGCTTGTTGGGGACGTCCGTCTGCAGCGGCTACAAAGAAGCGTCTCCGATGCTTCATGTGTTGTTGGTGTGAGTCGTGCAGACACACAAACAACCAGGTTCAAAGGAAAACCTTATTAACGCAAACCAGTTAGTCACATGATCTGCGTTTGTACGTCATCGGTATTCTCAGTGAACGGACCAATGATGCGTCTCTAGTTAATTCCGTCCCACAATTCTTTATATTTATCTCCTTTCCTTTGGTAAGGCTGCTCCAGTGGCTCCTAAAGGAAGGAAGCATTTAAGCTCCTTTCCTTAGCCTTAGAGTACTTCACTCAGTGAGGAACCTTCGACAACTCAAACCCTCGGATGTGGCGCTGAACTATGTGTTGATGATCAGGACCTGGTTCTGGTGGATCTGGATCTGGCGCAGCTGGAGTCTCTGGGTCTGGACGTGCTGAAGGGGGAACTGATGTCTCGCGGGTTGAAGTGCGGGGGGACCCTGAAGGAGCGCGCACAGCGGCTCTTCTCCGTCAGAGGGCTGACCCCAGAGCAGATCGACCCGGCGCTGATCGCCAAACCGACCAAGAGGAAGTGACGAGGTCGCCGCCTCTTTGGTGAAAGCTTTTTATTTTTACTAAACATGCGCCTCATTTTTCAGAGGGTTTGTCACAGAGCAGCAAGCTTTTTTCTTTAAATATTATGTAACTTGTTTCTTTTAAATGTGTATTAAAATGATTGAAACAGAAACCGTTGTTTGGAACTTTGTCCCACTAAAGTACGACATGTTGCCTCGTCTCTTCTTGTTGCCGCATTTGACACTTGTTTGAATTGCAACGATCAAGACAAATTTCTGTGTAAGACTCCAACATTAGTTCGGGGGTCAAAGGTCAGCTGTTCCACAGGTACGGAGCACTTTGCGGCTAATTCGTAATTGTGGGCCGTACAAAATAAAATTGGGTTGAATCATTTATGTCCAGACAAAGAAATTGTTACAACGTTAAATTATCACATTTGCGCTGGTGGCAGCAGAGGATTGTGGGTAACGGGGGTTAGAAGCCGGGGTCCCAGGAAGTGACCTGCTGAGTGTCCAGCTCCTCGAAGCAGACAATGACGTCGCCGGTCCTGAAGTCCACGTCTCCGTCGGCTGACAGGCCGCATTCCATCCCCGACTTCACCGAGTGCACCTCGTCTCGGTGGTGCTTCAGCGCCGCCAAAGAACCTGCAGGAGAACGTCAGCTTTACCCATGATGCTTCACTTTCAATCTGAAACGGGGCGGTAGGTTCTTGTCTTACAGGACCGGTCAGGTCCACTCTTAGATTACGGGTCGATAGATGGCAGACAGCAGCAGTCTAAGAATGAGTTTCACTTCCTGTGTGGACGCTGCACCGGTACCGTGGAGGTCCGACTCACCTTCCCACACTACGTCCCGTCCACGGACCAGTCTGAACTTCAAGCGGCGGTCCAGTCGACCTTTCTGAACCCGACAGCCGGCGACCGGAACCTTCTTCTTCCCCACAGAGACGTCAAACATGGTGAGCACCGTCGCTTCACCTGCAGGCGGATCCACACTAATCAACAGCTGTGCTGGAAGCAGAGGCCCGTTTCCATCGGCCAGATGTTTCTTGTGTTAGGCGTAAAAACATTAAACGTCTCTAAAGGAAATGTTAGAATCCAGAGACGACGTCTACACGGCAAGAAGTACGACAGCCGGCTGCAGCGTGTGGAGCCACATCGATGCCGTCAGGTTGGGTTTGTGCAGCAGAACATTCCAACAATCGCCTCCAGTACGTCAACCAGCTGTTATGTTCTTCTTTCACAGTAACAATTCTATTGAACCGTTGATACTACAGATGTTTGTCACATGGTGGAGAAGTTTCCAGATCTATTGACCAATAAGGTGACAGATCATCTGTAGGCGGCGCTCGATTATTGATAAAGAGGTTTTAACCGCTTGTTCTACGATGTATTCATTGTGAAACGGGAGGCTGAACATCTAAAGAACCACCAAACGTCTGGTCCTCGGAGGCCTCACACTGAGGTTCCTCACCCACGATGTTCTCTGAGCGCAGAGGAGGCAGTTTGCTGCTCAGCTCCTCCTTCAGCTCGTCGATCAGCTTGTAGATGATGGAGTGGAGTCTCAGCGGGACGCCTCGCTTCGCCGCCAGCTGCTGGATGGACCTGCTGGCTGCAACGTTGAAGCCGTAGATGGAACCTGTTGAGGGAGACGGAAGTTCAGGAGGAGTTTCTGTCACAGGGTCCAGGGCCTCTGGCTCCGCCCACTCTCCTTACCTGAGAAGGCATCGGCCACGTTGACGTCGTTCTCTGAAACGTCTCCAATGCCGAAGTGAAGCACCTCCAGCTGACACTGCTGCTGAGACTCGTAGCTCTCCAGCAGGTTAAGAATGGCCTCCACCGAGCCGTCCACATCTCCTGCAGGTCAAAGGTCGGACATGAAGATCAACCACAATGCAGCTGTGCGTTTAGCGAACCCCTGCGGGGTCCCGACCGGAGCTGCGGACCTTTGATGATGAGCGGCAGGCTCGGCTCGGCGCTCTGCGTCCGCTCGCTCGGCCTCGCAGCAAACTTGTTCTTGTTGGCTCGGTACAGGGCCGACTTCCTCTGCCTCCAGCTCAGGTGAGTTAGCCCCTCCCTCTCCTTCCTGTACTCCTCCAGGTGCAGCTTCTGCTTGAGCTCGATGACGCCCTGCTCCTCCTGCAGCTTCTCCTGCTCCTCGGCGTAAGTCCTCCACTCCACGACCTCCCTCGCTCGCTGCTGCTCCACGACACACAAACCATCAGCGACAACGGCAGCGCTCAGCGAGGACGTCCCGCCGGCGTGTCCTCAGTGTCCTCACCTCCGACTCCACCTCCAGGAGGACCTCTCCGGCAGACGGCAGGTCCTTCCAGCCCACCACCTGCACCGTCGCGCTCGGCCCGGCCTCGGTCACCGCTCGCCCGTTCTCATCAAACAAGTAGCGGACTTTGGCCCAACTCCTCCCCGCCACCAGGACGCAACCGCGCCTCAACGTCCCGCGCTGGACAATGGCAGAAGTTACAGGACTGAGGAGACACGAGGAGGAGCTCTCAGAACCGGGGTTACCTTCTGTTTGGAGAGGTCACGGAGGACTCACCCTCTCCCTTTGTCGGTGCGACTTTCGATGATGAGGCCTTCCACGGCACCGGTAGGCTCCGCCTTCAGCTCCAAAACCTCCGCCAGCGCAACCGTGGCCTCGGCCAAAGACAGCAGGTTGTCGCCCTAAAACAGCAGCAAGTATTCTTCTTATTGACGGCCACAGGAGCAGAAGCGTCGCCCCCTGGTGGCCGTTGGAGAGAATGCAGCTTTAAGACTAAAATGTGTATCGAGTTCACCTTGAGAGCAGAGACGTGGATCGCCTGAACGTCTCCTCCGAACTCCTCACAGACGACGTCGTGAGCCAAAAGCTCCTGTTTGACTCTCTGAGGGTCGGCCTGAGGCTTATCGCACTTATTCACCGCCACGATAATCGGAACTGAGACGACAGCGGAAAGAGGGTAAAGCTGCAGGAGAGAGAACACAACACCGGCCTCGGGCTGAGCGCTTACCTTTGGCTCTCCGGGCGTGCTGGATGGACTCCACCGTCTGGTTCATAACACCATCGTCGGCAGCCACCACCAGGACCACTATGTCGGTGGCGTTGGCGCCGCGGGCTCTCATCGAGGAGAAGGCGGCGTGACCCGGAGTGTCCAGGAAGGTGATCTTTTCACCCGTCGGCAGCTGGACTGAAGGAGAAACAATTACGGCAACAGATCAAAACTTCACGTGTTTTTTTCACGTAGAAATCTGCAGTTCGACAAGTATACAAGGTTGTGTGTTAGTTTAAAAATAAAGGAATAAAAGCACAAAGAAATGTTAAAATAAAGTGCACCAGCGAACAGAAAGTGACACGTGGGATGTCAGTGAGTGGGGGGGACTGTGTGAAATGTGAAACTAATGTGAACAATTATAGAATATTTAGTCAATAAAGTTGATTGAAAGCAGGCGAACGTACCTAGAAAGGCTCCGATGTGCTGAGTGATGCCGCCGGCCTCTGTGGAGACGATTTGGCTCTTCCTCAAACTGTCCAGCAGGGTGGTCTTACCATGATCTACGTGACCCATGATGGTGACCACCGGGGGGCGTTGCGCCAAGAGAGACGGGTCTGCTGGAGGTCTGAAGGGGTCATAGGTCAAATGTAAAGTCTCAGAAACCGGCCATTTAAGAATAAATCTATCAATCAAATTAGTAAAAAGGCAGCATAAGATGGACCTCTCTGCATGCTAGGCGGACCTCTCTGCATGCTAGGCGGACCTCTCTGCATGCTAGGCGGACCTCTCTGCATACTTAGTGGATCTCCCTGCATACTAGGTAGACCTCTCTGCATACTAGGCGGACCTCTCTGCATACTTAGTGGATCTCTCTGCATACTAGGTAGACCTCTCTGCAAACTAAGTGGACCTCTCTGCATACTAGGCGCACCTCTCTGCATACTTAGTGGATCTCTCTGCATACTTAGTGGATCTCTCTGCATACTAGGTAGACCTCTCTGCATACTTAGTGGACCTCTCTGCATACTTAGTGGATCTCCCTGCATACTAGGTAGACCTCTCTGCATACTAGGCGGACCTCTCTGCATACTTAGTGGATCTCTCTGCATACTAGGTAGACCTCTCTGCAAACTAAGTGGACCTCTCTGCATACTAGGCGCACCTCTCTGCATACTTAGTGGATCTCTCTGCATACTTAGTGGATCTCTCTGCATACTTAGTGGATCTCTCTGCATACTAGGTAGACCTCTCTGCAAACTAAGTGGACCTCTCTGCAAACTAGGCGGATCTCTCTGCATACTAGGCGGACCGCTCTGCATACTAGCCGGACCGCTCTGCATACTAGCCGGACCGCTCTGCATACTAGGCGGACCTCTGTGTACTGATGGAACTACCTGGCGTGTGATTGGATCTGAATAAACACGAGGAGGAATAATGTGATGAAAGATGTCGTACTTCCTGTGGACGTCCCTGTTGGGTCTCTCTTTGGTTTCACTCAGTTTGGCCCATCTGAACTTCATTCCGGATCGTGTCACCACCTCTTTGATCCACCTCTCCTCCAGAACCGAGTCCGGCTCCAGGGAGTCCAGATCCACAGAGGTGTTCAGTAGAGCCTCTAAGACGTGATCTATAGACAGTGGAAACATGAATAAACTTGATCCTACTTTATTATTAATAGATGTTTGATTGCTTCTCACCAAAGTCTTTGTTCATGGCCTCAGCGAGAGACGCCACCGTCATGTTCTGTTTGATCTCAACTTCCTGTTTGTCCACTTTAACTTTGACCTTCTGGTTCTTTGGATCTTTCTTCTGACCTTTGACCTGCAGACACATCACAACATCTTGTGTTTGTATGTGGTGAAATAAAATAGTCATGTGTGCAACGTGAACTTTTCCTCCCATTAGGTGTATTTTGAGAAGAAGTTGCATCAGTGGCTGTTTGAGACCGACAGCAGACATGTCAGCTGGACTCACCTGTTTGGAGGCGTACTTCCTGGTCTGCTGACAGGTGAGTGGGAAGGCGGAGCTTCCAGCGGGACAGAGGATGGGCAGAGAAGGGAAGTTGCTGAGCAGAGCTGGGTCAGCGCGGACGAGCCGGCGGGCCCCCCGCATCACTGATGACATCACACTCATACCTGCAGAGGGAAAGGTAGAGAAAGGTGAGGCTCACTCTGATTGGTCAACGGATGCTGGTTTGTTGGTCCTTTCATTGTCCAGAACAAAGAAACCCAAACATCTGAATATAAAGACAAAACATGTAATATTTTGAAATGTGTTTCAATATACAGCAGGACGTCTCAGTCCGTGTTTACGTTGTTTACTGAGGACTTGAACACCAGCTGATCGTTCAGCTTTGTTCCCTGTTATCATTGTGTTGCCATGGTAACACACAGTAGCAGATCGCTTTCAACTAATCCCAGAAATGTATCAACAACAAACACTGGACGGTTGTGAGAACTCCATGTTCAGAATCAAGTTCTGGGATCCACCAGAACCAGAACCTTCTCTACGCACTTGCACCTGGAGGAACACGTGACATTTAACAGGTAGGAGAGGAAAGGGAATCATTATGAAACGCCGAATTGATCAGAGAGTCTTTGTAAATCGAGATGTATTGAGTTGGACTTTATTCTGAAGCCAGGAGCGTGCGTGTACGTTTATGGACCAGCTGATATTTATCTGAACCGGAATGCTTGCTGCCGAATTATTTAGTCGAACCAACCTTTGATAAAAACCAGCGGAGGCTCAGTTCACTCAGGTGTTTGTACCTGTCCGCACTAAAACACACTAACTCCGTCTCACCTGGTCACGTGGTTCTGCGTTCACCTCATTTAGAAACAAACTCATCTGTTCTCTTCAGCTTCACCGTGAGGGAAACGTCCCACAGGAGGCCGCCATGACAGCTGCTTCACAGGAGCGAGAACCCGCCGCGCCCCCTGCTGGTCCGGAGTGGACCTGCTGTTTCCGGGTCTACGGGACTAACAGCAGAATTACACGATTCAACAGCAAAGCACCAACTTTATTTAAATACATTTAAGCTTTTAAACATTTAATCATTTTAACCAACGGAATGTTGCCGATAATACAACATATAGGCTGAATAATAGCTTAAAAATAGTAATATAAAGAGAACAAAGATACATTGATATAAATACATACATATATATATATATATATATATATATATATATATATATATATATATATACATATATATATATATATACATATACATATATATATATATATACATATACATATATATATATATATACATATACATATATATATATATACATATACATATATATATATATATACATATACATATATATATATATACATATACATATATATATATACATATACATATATATATACATATACATATATATACATATATATATATATAGATATATATATACATATATATATATATATATATATATATATATATATATAGATAGATAGATAGATAGATAGATCTACATACATACATATATAAATATACATATATATGTATATATATAATTATATAGATTTATACATCGACACACACAAAGTCAGTCAAGAGGACTCTTGTCTTTAAAGACAGGTTGTGTTTATTATTATCATCATCATCATCATCATCATCATCAATGGTCATTGGGTCATCTTGAAATTTGCCAGTCACCATGACAATCAGTCTGGATCAACTGTCAGTAGTTATTGTCATCAACAATAAAGTTGCCTGAATCACAGTTACAATATTATATATATATATATATATATTTATTACTGTTGTAACATGTATTTTTTTAAGTTTAAAGTTGACAGATTATCTAAAAACACAACAGCTAACATCCATCATTTTACAAAACAAATAAGTTCGGTTAAACACATACGACCAGAACCAGCAGCACCATTTCATATGTATATATTATTTAATGTATAATATATATTATCTATAATCTTTTTTATAATTTAGAATCTTTTGTTAATGTTTCACAGTAAAAAGTCCCTCGACGTGAAGGCTGTTTAACGTGTTGCTATGGTTACGTCTGCGATGTTTGTCCACAGAACCCTCCATGAAACAATGTTCCTGACATTGATATTGTGCTGTAATTTATTAAGACGACACTGAACAAGTCTTAACTCAAATTTATTATACACTTAAAATAAAATAAAGAGGTGGTTGTCTATTGAACCACGGTTACGAACCTTTTAAACTAAGTGGGTTTGTAATCTTTAGATAAAATAAATAAACATAAATGTAAAAGCCAACATGCTGGATTTGACATTTAGAACATTTCAACTTCACTGAAAACATTTTGACACAAGAATAAAATATATATGGTTGTTCTGTTACACGGGTTCCATGTAGATTTACTCTGTAAAGAACATGGTTCTAAGAGAAAACCCAGTGCCACCTTGTGGACAGAAAAGTCCTGTAATTTTGATTTTGTACCTTAGATATTATTTACTAACATTAAGTTGACTTAGTTGTATTTTGAGGTAGAATTCTTTCTTTTCATCTTTGTTCTATTCGTTCTATTTCATGTCAGTAAAATAGAACTTCATCAACGTACAAGATGAAAAACAGAATCATCATCAATATCTGTAAAAAGCCCTCAACAATCAGGTTTCATAGCACCGGGTGATCAATAAGGTTATCCAAGGTTTGGTCGGAGTTTGTGAAGAAGGCACAAAAACAGCTACGACACAAACGTCTGAGACAAGAACCCTTCAGAACCAGAAGAACCATGTCAGGGTAGAACAGCACCGGACAGAAGACCTCATGTCTGGCCTCAGTTAAAAAGGATGAAGAGTCTTCAGACTGCAGCATCACAGGAGGAAGAGGAGGAGAAGGAAGACTTATACGACTGCAGCATCACAGGAGGAAGAGGAGGAAGAGGAGGAGAAGGAAGACTTATACGACTGCAGCATCACAGGAGGAAGAGGAGGAAGAGGAGGAGAAGGAAGACTTATACGACTGCAGCATCACAGGAGGAAGAGGAGGAAGAGGAGGAGAAGGAAGACTTATACGACTGCAGCATCACAGGAGGAAGAGGAGGAAGAGGAGGAGAAGGAAGACTTATACGACTGCAGCATCACAGGAGGAAGAGGAGGAAGAGGAGGAGAAGGAAGACTTATACGACTGCAGCATCACAGGAGGAAGACGAAAGGAAGAGGTAGAACTCTGATGGAGGACTCAGGTGGGGTTCCCTCACTGACATTTCCACACAAATAAACTGCAAAGAAAGAGAAACATGTTTATTTTACACAAACAATGTCAGACATTGAAAATAACTAAACTGGGTTTATTTTCATTCACTTTTAAGGACCCAATCGATTGCTTCCACACGGCTCTCAACATGGCGACAGCTGATCTAGCGGCTAGCGGCTAGCAGCTAACAGCGCTAATGGTGTTTACCTGCGGGTGCGATTAAAAATGTGAGGCGAATTAAAAGATGATGTTTCAAAGGTTTGAGGAAAATGAAGACAAGAACTAAACGGGTCGAACACAGAAGTGTTTCGCCAGTGAGTGAAAATCCGTCTGTGTCTTAGAAGCAGTTCAGTCTTTACTGCCAGTTCCATGTGAAGCTTTGTTGAATGAGGAGGAAGAGGAGGAAGAGGCCGTCTCACTGACTGAACAATGAGGAATGAATCACAGAGACCATCTCACCTGCAGTCGCTGCCTCCGGCGCTGATCACAAACTTGTCGTCGCAGGAGAAGCGAATGTTTGTGACGTGGGCGGAGTGACCGAAGTAGCGCTTGTGTTTCGCCTGCGGGAGAACACAGGCGATGAGGAAGCGGCGCGATGAAGATCTCAGTTCACCCTCGCACAGAGGTTACTCACAAATCTCTCAGAGCAGGGAAAGTCAAAGAGCTTGATGAGGCCGAAGTCGTCTCCGGTTACCAGGTTGAGGCCGGCGAGGGAAACACAAGCACAGTTGACGTCGGCCTTCTCTGCGTTACGGGGCCAGACCCCCAGGACCTCGTCCCCGAGGATGCTGAGAAGAAGCAGCATCGGGGTCAACGTGGCCCACAAAACTCAGGAGCACATTCAGTTCAAGTTGAAATGTAAAAATAAGTTATAGGATGTGCAAAAGAATACGCCCTGTGACATGTTCCCTTTGCTGCACGCTGTGCTCCCCTAGCATCACAGTTAGCTCCCACAGTACGGCTCACCTGGTCCAGGTAGCCCAGGTGATCCTCTCCAGTACAGTCTGCTCTGTGACAATCTTTCCTGAGGGAACTTCATGCACTTGCCGAGTGTAGGTGTTGGTGGACACCTGTGGGGGGAAACAGCATCGTAATCATCATCGTCGTATGACAAGGAGTTGTTAGTCACAGGTCAGAGGTCAGAGGTCAGAGCACCAAGCCCAGATTTGCCATGGACCAAACCAACTTCTTTCACAGTTCTTTTTACCTGGACGTGTTTGCTGTCAGCAGAGAAGTCGATCTGGATGACGGCGCCGGCGATGTCCTTACAGTAGCCGATCCTGTGGAGGGACGGCCCAAGAGAGAGGTCGTAGAAATCCACCGCACTCTCAACCGAAGCCACGGCCAGGAAGCGGTTGTCCGGACTGAACCTGATCCACAACAAGACCCCACAGATGATGAGGGTCCAACGCGGAGGGGTTAAAGGGCTGCCTGACTGACGGTGTACCGTATGTCCCGGATGGCGATGCTGCGGTCTCTCTTCTTGCCCCAGACGCTCAGCGAGTTGACCAGCAGGACTATGAACTCCCCGTTCTCCATTCCGATAGAGACCATCTCCCCGTTGGGACTGTAGCAGGTGCACTTGGCCGGATGGCCCAAACTCACCTTGTTCAGAAGTTTCTAGCAAAGACAACAGAGGAAGTGAGCAGGTGGTTAAGTGTTTAACCCACTTCAGCCTTCACGCCTTCACCTTATCAGCCAGGTCCCATATCCGGATGGTCCCGTCGTCGCTGGCGGAGATGAAGACGTCTTTGAAGGGATGGGTTGCCAGACCCCAGATGCCCCCCTGAGTGTGTCCGTTGATCATGGTGTTGGAGGCCGCGTTCTTCTCTCCCACCTCTATGATCTCGCCATCTTTGGTGCCCACCAGGATTTTACCCTGGATCATCAGGACAGAGGAGACGAGTCAGAAGGTTTGGGAAAAGGTTTCACATTATCTGTCACTGAGCTTCACATGGAGGAGGGGGCACGTGATCGTACCTTCCCTCTGCAGACGGATCGCACGTTCTCCACCGGCTGGCCGGTCTCCAGCTGAAAGGCTCTGCAGCGCTTCATCTCCTGGTCCCACAGCTTCACGGCACCGCCCTCTTTGGTCCTGTCACACGCAGCAGGTGTCATCTGCTCAGTGAACTGCTTCAAAAAGAGCCTTTTTAAATGTATTATTGCTTTTTCTGTTGGAGACATTTCGTCCCAAGAGGCAGATGTTACAGATGAGATACGAGCGTGAACCCAAACCCTCACAGTCAGACGGCTCCCATGAACCACCAGCAACAGCAGCTACTTCAGCCACTTTGGATACGGACAAACTATTCCTGCCTCTTGAACCGTGAGTCACTGAAGAAGCGCATGGCTGGTCTTCACCTACAGTGGCCCTCATGTCTGCTCATCATCTCCGTCACCTCAACAGCACTGGGATTAAAAGACGCGCTGCTTTTTTATACCACAGCCGATGAGAACCAGGACGTAAAAGAAGAATAGTGAACTTCACATTAGAAATCACCGCGACACTTTCAACTCAATTCATTTGAGTTTCAATAACCGAAAATCTCAAAGCACTAAATGTGGACAGACTCTACAGATGACATGTTGTTTGTGACTGGTGCTGCTGGGACTCACGGGCGTTCCTTCCCTCCGGTGACGATGAGCCCGTCCCTCAGCGTGGTGTACATGGTGAAGACCGGCCCGCTGTGGGCCTTGGCCACCACTCGGACCAGGAAGTGCTCCCTCCACACGTAGACGTCTCCATTTATTGCGCCGGTGAACGTCAGGTTGCTCTGGAGACGAATGCAGACTTAATACAGATTTACAGGTTTCATTTTGGAAGGCGGGAGCTGGATTTGACCTTACGGCGCCAAAGGCCACAGACAGCATGGTCTGCATGCGGCCGTCCTCCACCGAGCCGATCACGCCTTTCTTGTACACCAGTGAGCCTCCGACCAGAGTCCAGAACTTGATGTGTTTGATCCCCACCGACACAAACTGGGTGTCGGAGTCCGGTCTGAACTCCACCACGAAGATGCGCTCAGCGTGGCCTCCTTTACAGGTCACCTTGGTGCCTGTCAGAGAGAGGTCAAAGGTCACATTCTGAGACAATACGACACACTACGGGCATGGAGGCTCCTCAGGTTGGTCCTGATGCTCTGATGCTCTGAGCGCGGCGTTTATGTTCATCTCATCGCGTCTGTGCAGAGACTTTTCTTTCTTTGGCCGTTAAAATAAAATGAATTGAGTTGAATTTGTGACTCTGTGTTTATGGATTATAGATCACATTCCCAGTTTGTGTCTTCCTCTCACTTAATGCCATCTAAAGCAAAGCTTCACCACCCTAGAAGGTTGTGAGTGACGCTGAATGGACACCCAGTATCCTGGTGGTGGCCCACGGTACTGTATACAGATGGTCATATGGAAGGGCTCGGTACCTTCTTGCCACCTCCACACTGTGATGGTGTGCTCGGGCTCCACCCCCACGGACAGCAGCAGCTTTCCTGTGGCGCTGAAGTTGACGTAGCCGACGCCTTTGGCGTGGGAGCAGCGGAGGATGGACAGCGTCTGCTTGGTCATGGCGTCCCAGACGTGGATGGAAGGAGCGAGGCCTGGAGGAGTCAAAGAGTAACTGAGGAGCCGCAAAACCACGGCCAAAACGCCACCAACTGTGTAAGGAGCCAAGGAGCCAAGGAGCCAAGGAGCCAAGGACCTACGGTACCACCCACGTGCACACACAGACCCCTAGTGGTGCCCAAGCACCTGCCCGTTTGCCCTGGATGAGAAAAGTGCCCCTTCTGCTGGAGCACAATCTTTTCTTCGGTCAAGGTTGCTGGTGCAACTGCTGGTTATTACTTACAGCTTCCAGCTGTTGAGCAGTCATGTGTTTGTCCGACCTGTTTGAGCGTCGTTGAGCATTAACTTTTAAAAGTGCTACATGAGAAACGGTGTCATTGAACACGTGAGCTGCATCCTAGACCTTGTAAAGCCATAAAACTACGTCGTTAAGACCGTAAGGACGCTGAGCAACCACCGGACCAAAGGTACCAACGCAACGAGGAACCACGGACCAGAGCCAATGCACGAGGAACCGAGGAACCTGAGATGAACGGCATCAAGGAGCAGAGGATGTGGAAGCAACCTACAGGGCACAAAGCTTCTTTGCAGACAGGATCCTAAGGAACCTAAGGAATCAAGGATGTAAGGTAGTAAGGGAACCACAGAAACAAAAAATGGAAACACAGAGATGTGGAATTGAGGAGATGATGAAGGAATGAAAAGCCATGCAAATAAGGAACAAAGGGTTGAAGAGGCAAGGAACCTGGAAAGAGAGGAAACCAGAGGCAGTGACGAGCGAGTGAAGATACGTCACGTATTAACATCCGTGATCACAGAGGAACCCTTTCTCTGAAGACTGAAGACGAGTGGATCAGCTGATCTTCTGCTCTCTACCTTTAGACACTTTGGTCTCTTCCACAAAGCAGCTCTGCTTCACCTTTAAACTACACTGTAAGCATCTCAGATCTCAGTCAGTCCTCTTCAACTTCTATTCCATTCATCCAGTTCTTCTCCAAAATGTGGCCGGACCTTTTCCACCTCCCCTCTATCCAGAGTAAAGGAGGATGTTCACGTCCTGTGAGATCACGGCTGAGAGGTTCAGAAGTGAAATCAGTACAGACACCACATACGGTAAGAAACCATCACCGAAGTCTCAGTAGCTTCTAAACTCTACAATAATTATAATAAATAACCATCAACAGGCACAACAATGGAGTCAAATGTTGATACTCAATCCAAGATACTTGTGTCTTTCATCTAGATAAGAGCTCAAAGTCTGCTTTAGTGTGAATGGGTTTCTTCTAAGCCGGTGGACCTGGTCCCTGAGGAGAAACACCTGAGCTGGATCCTTCAGCCGCTACACCTGACAAACACAACACAAGGTGTGTGGGTGACAGCAGACTTACCTGGCAGGTCAGCCGTGTCACCTGGAGATGAGGTGAGGTGACAATGAGGAAGCAGTGGAGAGAAAAGAAGCGCAATTGGGGAAAAAAAGCAGTCTGATCACGTGAGAAGAACACGGCTGTTGTGTGTGTATGAGCCGTGAGGCCGTCATGCTGATGTCATGTGACTGGCTTTACGAGGGGCCGATGATGTCATGTCAGATTTATCACAGTGGAGTTTGCATCTTGGAGCTCGTGTGTCCTTATCTGTTGTTGTTGTTGTTGTTTTCTCACTCACCGATCTGTCCCGTGGCGACGACGTTTTGGTACTTTGGGTGTTGATTGACGGTCAGGCAGAGGATGTCGTCGGTGTGCTCCAGGTAGAAACTCTGGCTTCCTGTCGGGACAGGAAGCAGGTGGTGTGATGTCATCATCACGAGCATTACTCACCATCAGCGGGCCGCGGCGAGGGCTGCACTGACCCGCGGACAGGTTCTGCAGGACCACGGCAGCAGCTGTGTGGAAGATGATGTCGGCTCCGTCGTTGAGGTAGTGCAGGTTGTTGCGACAGTCGAAGCCTCTGTAGCCGAAAACGTGCTCCAGCACCAACTCCTGAAAACCAGACGGGATCAGCTGTTGAAGTGACGTCACATGTGGAGCCCGCGGCGTAGACGGGGTTCGGACTGACCTCCACCACCTTCTTCTTCTTGGTCACATTGTTCTTAAGCAGCTTGTCAGGCAGCGGAGCCGCTCGACTCACAGGAGGCCTGGATGGGAAACCGGGTCAGAACCCGTTCAGATAGAGGAGAGTGTGTGTGTGTGTGTGTGTGTGTGGAAGCACCTCTCTTCCACAGGAAGCTCTTTGAGCTGCAGGTGAGGTCTGGTTCCTGACATGTTCCTGATGCTGGCAGAGTAGATCTTGGTGACGTAGTCCACCACCTTCTCGCGGGCCACATCGCTGTCGTACCCTGAAAACACACAACGTGAGTCAAACATTCTGACTTTTGGTCACTGAGGAGACACTTGGTCAGTCGTCACCTCCGTCCTCCTCTGTGTCGTCGTCCGACTCCTCGCTGTCCACGGCTTTGCTCTCTTTGTGACCCGCCGGCTCTCGGGTCCAGATCATCAGCGCCGTGTCGGCGCCGCCCACCGACAGCAGCACGCCGTCGTCGTTGGACCAGCGGACGTTGGTCACGTTGGTGCTGTGAGCCACGTACTTCTTAAACCGGGCAAACTGGCCCTGAGGGCGGAGGGGGGAGTTAGAGGGGACAACCTGAACCTTCAGGAACACCCGCCTCAACTTCCAACAACTTCCTGCTTCTGTCTGTGTCTAAACTCCGCCCCTTTTAAACCTCGGCACTTCTGAGCTTTTCGCCCGGTGCCCCCGGCGTCCCTCCGGCTCTCTTTGAGTCTCACCCTGGACGGGAAGCTGAACAGCTTGAGGAAGCCAAAGTCGTCTCCGGTGGCGAGCAGTTTGCGGTCTCTGGTGAGCGAAGTGGCGTGAACGCAGCTGAGCAGCGGCCATATTCCCTCGCAGGTCGGACCCAGAACGGACGTCCAGCTCGCCCAGTCCAGCTTCTCAAACTGGAGACACACAAGCAGCCGTGTTCATCTGCAGCAGGAGTCGGCCTGGTGGCGCCGAGTGAGCGCAGACTGACCTCCAGCAGGCTGATGTTCTGTTTGCGTCCTCGTGGGGCCTCAAAGAAGAGCTGCTCTTTGGCTCCGGTGTTCACCTGCAGCAGTTTACCTGAGAGAGAAACGGCGAGGAGACCAGAACTCTGCTAAATATTCAATAATAAAGCCAGTTTTAAAGATGAAATACCTACATTTAGGAGAAAAGAACCACAGAAGACCCAATTAAGTGATATGAATGTAGTTATTGTAAAGATGATAACCGAGCGAACAAGGACAGAGAAAGAGGACTAAGAGCAGAGATAAAACACATCAATATAAAATAAAGCAGCTCACATGAAAGCCAGAGAAATAAAGATGTGTTTTAACGTAGTAGTGTACAAAGACACTGGGCAATAATAAAACAGCTATTCTGTCAGGATATACAGTATATCAAGTGTCCGTTATGGTGGATTCTTTATTGTTTTTATTACTATTCTTTATGGCTTATTGATTATGTAACTTGTCTGCACTTTAACTACGCTGCTATGGATCCTGTGTGAGTCCACAAACCCATGAATTTGTGGCGTCAAAGGCGGCGCCTGGAAAAATTTGGGTACACCTACATTTTGTGCTGGTGCACCTAAATAAAAAAGTAAGTGCAACCTGGCAAAAAGTTAGTCTGGAGCCCCGGATCTGTTTTCTTCTGATCTCATCACTTTTCATATCATCTCATTTCTTATCTCATCATATCTCCTCTCATCTCTTCCATGTTCAAACTATCTTCACCTCGAGAGTCCCAGTCGATGTGAGTGATGAAGCTCCCGGCTCCTTTACAGATGCCGACCCTCTTGCTGGTCAAGACATTGTAGATGTCCACAAAGGAGTCATGGGAGGCCACCGCCAGGTACTTTCCTGCATCTGAAATGCAACCAGCTGTCACTCATCACGGACGAACCAATCCCCTTCCTCCACCTGCCTCTCACCTGCGTGCTGCCTACCTTGGGAGAAGCGGACGTCTGAGATGAGCTCTCTGCGGTGGTGGAAGGTCACCATGTCCTCCAGCGTGTCTGCATTCACCACCAGGAAGCTGCCGTCGTTCAGGCCCACTGCCAAAGCCTTACCGTCAGGGGAGAAGGCACAGCAGCGCCCACCTGACAGGTAACACACAGGTAACAAGCAGAGGTAACACACAGGTAACAAGCAGAGGTAACACACAGGTAACAAGCACAGGTAACACACAGGTAACAAGCACAGGTAACACACAGGTAACAAGCACAGGTAACACACAGGTAACAAACAAGTAACAAGCACAGGTAACACACAGGTAACAAGCACAGGTAACACACAGGTAACAAACAAGTAACAAGCACAGGTAACACACAGGTAACAAGCACAGGTAACACACAGGTAACAAACAAGTAACAAGCACAGGTAACACACAGGCAACAAACAAGTAACAAGCACAGGTAACACACAGGTAACAAGCACAGGTAACAAGCACAGGTAACACACAGGTAACACACAGTTAACAAACAGGTAACAAGCACAGGTAACACAGAGGTAACAAACAAGTAACAAGCACAGGTAACACACAGGTAACAAACAAGTAACACGCACAGGTAAAAAGCACAGGTAACAAACAAGTAACAAGCACAGGTAACACACAGGTAACAAACAAGTAACAAGCACAGGTAACAAGCACAGGTAACACACAGGTAACAAACAAGTAACAAGCACAGGTAACACACAGGTAACAAGCACAGGTAACACACAGGTAACAAACAGGTAACAAAGAGGTAACAAGCACAGGTAACAAGCACAGGTAACACACAGGTAACAAGCACAGGTAACACACAGGTAACAAAGAGGTAACAAGCACAGGTAACACACAGGTAACAAGCACAGGTAACACACAAGTAACAAGCACAGGTAACAAGCACAGGTAACACACAGGTAACAAACAAGTAACAAGCACAGGTAACACACGGGTAACAAACAAGTAACAAGCACAGGTAACACACAGGTAACAAACAGGTAACAAAGAGGTAAAAAGCACAGGTAACAAACATGTACCAAGCAGAGGTAACACACAGGTAACAAGCACAGGTAACAAACAAGCAGAGGTAACACACAGGTAATAAGCACAGGTAACAAGCACAGGTAACACATAGGTAATATTATATATTGCTTGTGTGTATATTTCCTGTGTATGATACTGGTGTGTATATTACTTGTGTGTATATTGTGTATATCTTACCTGTGTGTATCTTACCTGTGTGCATATTACCTGTGTGTGTATATTACCTGTGTGTATCTTACCTGTGTGTATATTACCTGTGTGTGTATATCACCTGTGTGCATATTACCTGTGTGTGTATTACCTGTGTGTATATTACCTGTGTGCATATTACATATGTGTGTATATTACCTGTGTGTGTATTACCTGTGTGCATATAACATATGTGTGTATATTACCTGTGTGTATATCACCTGTGTGCATATTACCTGTGTGTGTATATTACCTGTGTGTGTATTACCTGTGTGTATCTTACCTGTGTGTATCTTACCTGTGTGCATATTACATATGTGTGTATATTACCTGTGTGTGTATTACCTGTGTGTGTATATTACCTGTGTGTATCTTACCTGTGTGTGTATATTACCTGTGTGTATCTTACCTGTGTGTGTATATTACCTGTGTGTATCTTACCTGTGTGTGTTAAACAGGATGCTGTTCTCACCTTTCTTGAGCTTGCGGACAGCGACCATTCGGTGATTTGCCGACAGCTCCCAGAACCTCAGAGTTTTGTCGTCACTGACGGTGGCGCAGACAGGAAGTAGAGGATGAGCCGCCAAACCCCAAACCTCTCCCTCCATGTGACCCTGAACACAACACCATCATCTGCAGTCAGTGAAGGCATCCCAGATGACGTCCTCATTTCAGTATTTTAGTCAAAGTGATAAATGACTGTAATGTGATCAGATTACGTTAATCATTCTGATTTAACACCCATGAGTTTGATTATTGATCTGTTGTTAACTCTTAAACAGGAGATCAGGTGACCAGGTGACCAGGGGGTCGGGTGACCAGGTGACCAGGGGGTCGGGTGACCAGGTGACCAGGTGGTCAGGGGGTCGGGTGACCAGGTGACCAGGTGACCAGGTGACCAGGTGATCAGGGGGTCGGGTGACCAGGTGAGATGAATCAGTCTCACCTGAACCAGCAGCGTCATCGGTCCGCTCTTGTCGATCTCGAGGATTTCTCCGTTCTTGGTCCCCAGCAGGATGTGACCGTGACCCAATGTGATGGCTCTGATGGACGGGTTGTCCTCCAGCAGCAGACCTGATCCACACCAACATTTTAAAACACATTCTTTTATATATGTTTATCGTGAGCGTCTTTCTGCTGCATCACAATCACACAATCTCTACAGTGTTCTGGTTCCACTGGGTTGGACTGGGACAGGGAACTCTGGAGGTTGCTGTCTGAATGCTGGGCGGATCATTTGGGGTCTGAACATTCTGAGGACCATGAAGGCTAAAGGTCAACTGGCTGACCTTTAGAGGACGGAGACAGAGCGGCCCTCTTGATGGCGTACGTCTTCAGACACCTCTCGAACATGTCGTCCCAGAGCTCCACCACGCCGTCCTTCCCCCCGGTCACAAAGCCCTGCGGAGAGAGAACGACACCTTCCTCATCATCATCATCATCATCATCATCAGCCCAGGTCGTGTTTTAACAATTTTAATCATATGGTAACGATTCCCAGGGTTCCTATGTGCCCCCGGCCCTCCAGGTGTCCCAGGTAGCCCCAGATAGCCCAGGGCTTCCAAGGTGTGTCACCTTGTCCAGGGAGCACATGGCGAACACCGGTCCGTCATGGGCCTTGATGGTCTTGATGAGTGTGGTGTCCCTCCAGATGTAGACATCTCCGTTTGTGGCTCCGGAGAAGACCAGGTCCTCCGACCGACCGTAACACGCCGACATCATCGTCTCCTGCTTCCCCAGGTTCCCGAAAATCCCCCGTTTGAAGGTCAGGCCGCCGCCTGCGGGACGAGACCAGAACGGTTTCTATTAATATTCCAAGTGAATCGAATATATTTTCTCCAGGACGAAGACGAGACTAAAATGTAGTTCAGAAAATAATTTATTTTAGTGCTGAGGATGGAGATACTCGGGATACGCAATAATAATTACACTTTCGTTCATTCATTAATGCGCGTTAATGACGTTTCTTTTAATATTATTATCGTTGCAATTTGTTGCTCAAAATTGTTTTGTATCATAGATTATATTGTGTTTACTTATTCATATCAATAGAGCAGTTAAGGACAGAAACCAGCTGATATGTTGAATTGAATGTGATATACGGTCTGAATCGACGCTTTTATTGTGTGATGTTCATGATGTAACCACGTCACCGCGTGAGCAGGAAGTAACGTGTAAGCGAGAGCCGGAGAATAAGCGCCGTGGACATAAATCACACTGAGTTCGGTCTGCTGTTTGAACCCACAGGACACAAACACTACAGGAGGAAGGAAGCAGTGGATCTGGTTGGAGTCGGCACGGCACTTAATGACACTAAAAAGGGCTAAATGAATGCTACACTAGCTTAGCCTCGCTTAGCATTGTAGCTGGAAGCAAGACGGAACCGACTGATGATGAGGATGACCTCTGAACTCTGAAGTCTGACACACCCCCTGAGGACCAACCTGAATGTTGCCAGAACTTGATGTGCTTCATGCCGACAGTCACCAGCTTGTCCATCCTGAACGGGTTACTCTTCACCACAAAGGTTTTGTCCTTATGACCCCTGAAGGACAGAAGGTAACGTTATTCTAAACTGTATTATTGTTCATTCTGTCCTCATGACGTCATCGTAGTCTGTCCATCAGGAGACGGATCGTCCTCTGACGTCCTCACTGAGGTTTCTTTTTTCCTGCTGATGTGAAGGTTTGAGGACAGAGGATGTCTCATGTGTTCACACTGTAAAGCCCTCTGAGGATCATGTGTCATTAGTGATTTTGGGCGTTACAAAATAACAACACAACATGTTGGTCTCACTTCCTGTCGGCTCAGTATTTGCCTGTTTTTATCAAAGCAACAGGAGCCTATAGTGCATTGTTTTGACTAACATGTACAGTGAGAATGTGAGTAGTAGCATCAGATGATGGAACCACAGGGAGGCTCAGAGAGGACTTCTACTAGGATACTTGTGTGCTCACTACTAGGATACTTGTATCCATACTTGTATCCTAGTAGTGAGTCCGTCCACGTCTCAGGCGCAGCACACGGTACAAGTCAGGTGAGCAGGTGTACCTGGCCTTCGCCAGCCTCTCGCCTTTCTTCCAGTCCCAGATGACGATGGAGTGAAATTCATCAATACCGACCGAGACCAAACTCTTCCCGTCCGCTGAGACACAGAGACATGAAGACACAGAGAGACAGAGACACAAAGATATCAAGAGAAATGGAGGGTTAGGGTTACAATAGACAGAGAGACTAGATGAAAGGGACAGAAGACAGTGATGGAGACATTAGAAGCTTCTTTAACACACACGAGTTCACCAGTGACTTGGTTCTATTCCACAGGTGCTGCTTTGGGAGAAGAAATTGTACTTTTTCAGTGTTAAATAGTGTTTTCAGAGAGCCGAGCTGATGACAGTTTGTGAATTAGGGCCTAAATAACGGTTTCTAGGTGGTGATGTTCTAGGAGGGTTAGGGTCACCATGGGTGACCATCCAGGGATGCCAAGTAGTTGAGTGCGCAGTGAGCGTACCTGTGAACTCCAGGGCACACACTCCTCTGCTGTGGTGTCCCTTCAACAGAGACAGACATTTCAGAGTCTGAATGTCCCACACGTGGACGGCCGGGTCTCTGCCCACCTGAGCACACAGACAGCCAATCAGAGACGCTCCCAGCTGGCGGGACGCTGAGCTCCCGTCGGCCGCGCCCTACCTGTGCTGAGGCCACGTAGTCTTTGAGCGGGTGCACGGTGAGGCTGAGGATGTCGTCGTCATGGCCGAGGTAAAACCTCTGGCTGTGCTGCAGGCGGTTGTAGACGACGGCGACGGCGGCCACGTGGTAGACCACCTCCCCCGTCTGACTGTAGAAGAGGTTGTTACGGCAGTCGAAGCCCCGATACCTAAGAGACAGCACGACGAATCAAAGTCATCGGGGTTTACTTACTGGATTCTGTGGCTTTAGATCGGATAGTTTACCCGTGAACAAACTGCAGGCGAAGCCCCTCCTCCGGGGCTTTCTGCCGCTTCAGGGAACCAATCAGCTTGTTCCTCAGCTGGGGCAGGTCCTCCTTATACACCTGCAGACAGACACAGGTGAGTCACACGGGCAGACAGGCGCTTTGCAGATTGTCGCTGGGTTGTTTGTTGGGGTCACCTGACGCTCGTAGCTGGTCTGAGCTTCCTGCTCGATGTCCGAGTCGAGCTCTGGGACGTCCGACACGTCAGAGTCAGACTCCCCGCTGTTGGAGTCGGCGTAACCCTCTGAACACGCCACGAAAACACCGCAATGATTATACGGGTTAATTCACTGTAAGGGGGGGATTTAGGGAAACCAAACCCCCCCCGAGTGTGACGATTATTACAGATTACAGAGACGATAACAATGTGGAATTAAGGCTCATCAATAGTCATCTTACAGTCTGGGCTAATTAATTAGGGATAACGGCATTAAGTCGTCCCGCCGAAGACTCTGAGTCCCCCAACACAAACGTAGCGGTGGTAAATGTTGGCGTTACCTTGGAGGAGGGGCTCCAGGACGCCGTTCATCACACCCTCGGGCAGGAACCTCCACTGGAAGACGGCGTGGTCGGCGCCGCCGGTGCTGATGACCCACTGCAGGTCGTTGGACCAACGGACATTTGTAACGTGGGCGGAGTGGCCGATGTACTTCTTGAATTTGGCGCCTGTATGAGGGCACACGACTCATGACTCAACTGGTGTGCGAGTACAAGGTGGGACTTCACTGCACTGGAGATCACTGCAGTGGCACTAGAATCCATAAGCAATCAAATCGCTCCACATTAAAAGTATTTAACAGTATAAATAAGTTAGAACTCAAGAATTATTAAGAGCCTCAAAGCAGAGACAGTTGAGTCCTGTTGAGTGAAGCCATGGTCGGCTCTTGGAGGGGCCACCTGTTGGGGGGAGTTTTCCTCTCCTGTGGTTCCTTTAGAAACACAGGATATCTACAGGGTTGTCATGGTTCCTGTTAATTGTATTGTTGTCCTCGAGGTTACATGTGTGACGAGGTGGGGGCGGTCGGCGACCACTGGATATCCCAGATTGCTCTGCGGGGGAGTGAAGGCTTCTGGAGCACGGTGAATACGGCACGGAGGAGGCATTATGTGGACGAGGCAGCGGAGGTAAATGTTGGACCGGTTCGCTGGTTTGATGATACATAGTATACGTGTGCTGCCTTTCATGTCCGCTTTAACATGTTACAGTTCTGCAGGTGTTCCCACTTACAAAGCATGTAGGAGTCTGTAATGTTTATCATAGTTACTCTTCAACTGTGAGTGACGGATCTAAAACAAATCCAGAGAATCACATTGTATGATTTTTAAATAATTATTTAGTTTATTGCATGACATAAGTATTTGATCACCTACCAACCAGTAAGAATTTGGGCTCTCACAGACCTGTTAGTTTGCCTGTTCTCCACTCATTACCTGTATTAACTGCACCTGTTTGAACTAGTTACCTGTATAAAAAGACACCTGTCCACAGAAAAGACCGCTGTCCACATACTCAAACAAACAGACTCCAACCTCTCCACAATGGCCAAGACCAGAGAGCTGTGTAAGGACATCAGGGATAGAATGGTGGATCTGCACAAGGCCGGGACGGACTACGGGACAACAAGCAAGCAGCTTGGTGAGAAGCCAACAATTAGAAAATGGAAGAAGTTCAAGATGACGTTAATCTCCCTCGGTCTGAGGCTCCACGCAAGATCTCGTGGGGCATCAATGATCATGAGGAGGGTGAGGGATCAGCCCAGAACTACATGGCAGGACCTGGTCAATGACCTGAAGAGAGCTGGGACCACCGTCTCAAAGAGAACCATTAGTGACACACTACACCGTCATGGATTAAAATCCTGGAGCGCACACAAGGTCCCCCTGCTCCAGCCAGCACATGTCCATGCCCGTCTGAGGTTTACCAATGACCATGTGGATGATCCAGAGGAGGTATGGGAGAAGGTCATGTGGTCTGATGAGACATAAATAGAGCTTTTTGGTCTACTCCACTCGCCGTGTTTGGATGAGGAAGAAGGATGAGTAGAACCCAAAGAACAGCATCCCAGCCGTGAAGCAAAGGAGACAGGACTGCAGCGTATTGGAGGGAGGATGGATGGGGCCATGTACCACGAGAACCTCCTTCCCTCAGTAAGTGCATTGAAGATGAGTCGTGGCTTTGTCTTCCAACATGACAACGACCCGTTCCACAGTGGAACGGGTCAGTGGCTCCGTAAGAAGCATCTCAAGGTCCTGGAGTGGCCTCGCCCGTCTCCAGACCCGAACCCAATAGAAACTCTTTGGAGGGAGCTGAAAGAACCTATGATAATAATTGACATAAAAGAATCGTATATGCTTTGTAAGTGGGAACACCTGCAAAATCGGCAGATATCAAATACTTGTTCCCCACTGTATGTTAGGGGGGTTCGAAGGAGCTGTTGCCCAGTTTCAGCCGCTTTAGGCAGGCTGTAAACGGCGATATTAGATCCGCCCATTCCCTTTTCTTTTTCTTAAATATTTAATTGTCTAAAAAGGTGTCTAGGTACTCCCCTTTCTTGACGCAGGGGAATCTGAAGAGTTTGAGGAGGCCAAGGTCGTCTCCAGTCACCAGCACGGCACTGCTGTAGTTGGCATCCACAGAGTTCACGTTGGTGACGTTGGAGTATTTGGGCCAGATGCCGTTCACCTCTGGACCGATGACGCCTGTCCATGTCATCCAGTGGATCCCCTTTGCCTCCTCTTTAGGAACCAGTTTCCCCACTGCAGGACACAGGAGGATGTCGAAGGGTGAGAAGTTCTGGGTATTGGAGAGATACCAAAGGTCTGTCCTAAGTCATGTCCCGGTCTAGAGAGGTATGTCCCAAGTCAGGTCCTGGTCTAGAAAGGTATGTCCCAAGTCAGGTCCTGGTCTAGAGAGGTATGTCCCAAGTCAGGTCCCGGTCTAGAGAGGTATGTCCCAAGTCAGGTGCCGGTCTAGAGAGGTATGTACCAAGTCTGGTCCCGGTCTAGACGGGTATGTCCTGAATGTTGATGGATGAGTCTTAGATCAGTCTTGGGAAGGCCCAAAGTTCTTGAATCAATCTTGGATGCTATCAAAGAAAACACTGTCTATCAGTGAAATGGAGCCTCAGAGTCAGAAGGTACCTGGCATCCTGTAGAAGAGCCGCTCTCCAGCGCCGTCATTGGTCTGCAGGAAGCGGCTATCCACTGACCAGTCCAGGTGGGTGATGAAGGAGGCGGAACGGCTGCACTCGCCCACCTTCTTGTAACGCTGAGCGACGGCGTAGACGTCCACCATCCCATCGTTTGATCCCACCGCCAGGAAGGAACCATCGGGTGAAAACTTCAGCTCATGTATTACTTCCTTCCTGTCCTTGATGTGCACAACCTCTGTCATGTCCCTGAAGGAAAGAATTAACTGTATTAACAACTGTTAAATTAATCTACTTTCAGGCCAACCTGCCGTTGTAGCTGTTTGGTCCGTGACAAACATCCATGGTGTTACCCCCTGCTGTGAAGTGGCTAGATGTACCAGTTCAAGACCATATGTGAGGTCACCTGACACGCAGCACGGTGAATGATCCGTCCTTCATGCCCAGAGCCAGCTGAGAGCCGTCATTGTTGAACGAAACGCTGCGGACAGATTCCTCCATGTTACAGCGAGCCAGCAGTGTGTGGTCGGGAAGACTCCACAGCCTGAGAGACAGACGGGCGAGAGACACACGGGTGAGAGCTGATCTCAGAGGACAAGCGGTCCGGCAGTATCGGCGGTTTGGACCCACCTGACGGAGCGGTCGTCGCTGCCTGTGACAGCCACCGGTTGTTTGGGGTGCAGGTCTAGTGACCACAGCTCACCCTCGCTGTGACCCTGCATCAGCAGCACCGGCTTGTCGCGCTCTCGCACCATCACTTCAAAGATCTCGCTGTCCTGCGTCCCCGCCAGGATCCGGTCGGCCTTCCAGCAAACGCTGCGGATCGACAAACCTGAAACGAGGAGCACGGCGGACTGAGACAGGAAAGCACACCCAACTGTGATGGAGCAACATGACTGCCGTGTGAATACCGTGGATGAGCCTGGGGCGGAGCCTTTAGGGAATCTCCCACAGCTCAGCGACCAATGGTGTCGTTTCATAACATAATAGTCAGCGACAGATTTTTTGCGTTGATTGGTTTGGATCCGTCTCACTACATTTCATTAGAGACATTTCTGCATTACTCATCGGCAGAAGTTGCATGATATTCTTTAAAAACTGACGTGTCCTTTACACCTTTGTAGCCTTGCTCCGCCTCCCTCAGGTCGATCTTGGTGATGGGTTTGAAGTCAACGTCCCACAGGCGGATGCATCCGTCTCGTCCTCCCGTGGCGAATCCTTCCTCACAGGAGTGCATGCTGAAGATCCCCGCCTGGACAACGCGGGACACGGAAACAAGTATTCCATCAGCCGCTGCCACCGTGTCCCAAACCAATGGATCACGCGTCGACATTCTCAGAACACAATGCTGAAACCGGGTGACACATTAAAGACAACAATGAAGCGCCGATCTGTCGACAATGAATCCAGAACCAAGACGGATGTGCTTGACTTCTTTTTAGCTTTTGATTCCTTCTCAGGGACTATTTATTCATGGATTGAGAATCCGTCCGTGTGCTGAGATGAATCTCTTCTGCTCGTTCTGATCACCAAACACCACCGCGACTCGGACCAGCTCTTCTTGCCGTTGTTCTACTTTGTAGCTTTACACTACTTTTGTGATGCAGAGGAGTAATCCAAGAGGCGAGAGGAGGAAGAGAAGTGTCCTCACCCCGTGTGCAGCCTGGACGGTCCTGATCAGAGTGACTCCTCTCCACACGTACACGTCTCCGTTCAGAGCGCCGGAGTAGGTCAGCTCCTCTTTGGCCGTGGAGACACACAGGATGGTCTGCAGGTCGCCCGCCTTCCCGAACACGCCTCTCTTTGGAGTCAGAGCGTTCCCACACAGAGTCCAGAACTGCAGACAGAGGATCGTTTCACACTCTGTCAACTTGTTAGTCTGGTTGTTTCTAATAAAACAGACTGTTTTCTATCACACCCGATCATTTACTTTTATATACACAACCTACATACGCACACACATCTGCATCTACAAGTACACAACCACAGCGACCAGAGAGAATACAAAGAGACACACAGTGACCACAAAGAGACACACGGTGACCACAAAGAGACACACAGTGACTACAAAGAGACACACGGTGACCACAAAGAGACACACGGTGACCACAAAGAGACACACGGTGACTACAAAGAGACACACAGTGACTACAAAGAGACACACAGTGACCACAAAGAGACACACAGTGACTACAAAGAGACACACGGTGACTATAAAGAGACACACGGTGACCACAAAGAGACACACATTGACTACAAAGAGACACACGGTGACTATAAAGAGACACACAGTGACTACAAAGAGACACACAGTGACTACAAAGAGACACACGGTGACTATAAAGAGACACACGGTGACCACAAAGAGACACGCAGTGACTACAAAGAGACACACGGTGACTATAAAGAGACACACGGTGACTATAAAGAGACACACGGTGACTACAAAGAGACACACAGTGACCACAAAGAGACACACGGTGACCACAAAGAGACACACGGTGACTACAAAGAGACACACGGTGACTACAAAGAGACACACAGTGACCACAAAGAGACACACGGTGACTACAAAGAGACACACAGTGACTACAAAGAGACACACGGTGACCACAAAGAGACACACGGTGACCACAAAGAGACACACGGTGACCACAAAGAGACACACGGTGACTACAAAGAGACACACGGTGACTACAAAGAGACACACAGTGACTACAAAGAGACACACGGTGACTATAAAGAGACACACGGTGACCACAAAGAGACACACATTGACTACAAAGAGACACACGGTGACTATAAAGAGACACACAGTGACTACAAAGAGACACACAGTGACTACAAAGAGACACACGGTGACTATAAAGAGACACACGGTGACCACAAAGAGACACACAGTGACTACAAAGAGACACACGGTGACTATAAAGAGACACACGGTGACTATAAAGAGACACACGGTGACCACAAAGAGACACACAGTGACTACAAAGAGACACACGGTGACTATAAAGAGACACACGGTGACCACAAAGAGACACACAGTGACTACAAAGAGACACACGGTGACTATAAAGAGACACACAGTGACCACAAAGAGACACACTGTGACCACAAAGAGACACACAGTGACTACAAAGAGACACACAGTGACCACAAAGAGACACACAGTGACTACAAAGAGACACACGGTGACTATAAAGAGACACACGGTGACTATAAAGAGACACACGGTGACCACAAAGAGACACACAGTGACTACGAAGAGACACACGGTGACTATAAAGAGACACACAGTGACTACAAAGAGACACACGGTGACTATAAAGAGACACACGGTGACCACAAAGAGACACACAGTGACTACAAAGAGACACACGGTGACTATAAAGAGACACACGGTGACCACAAAGAGACACACATTGACTACAAAGAGACACACGGTGACTATAAAGAGACACACAGTGACTACAAAGAGACACACAGTGACTACAAAGAGACACACGGTGACTATAAAGAGACACACGGTGACCACAAAGAGACACACAGTGACTACAAAGAGACACACGGTGACTATAAAGAGACACACGGTGACTATAAAGAGACACACGGTGACCACAAAGAGACACACAGTGACTACAAAGAGACACACGGTGACTATAAAGAGACACACGGTGACCACAAAGAGACACACAGTGACTACAAAGAGACACACGGTGACTATAAAGAGACACACAGTGACCACAAAGAGACACACTGTGACCACAAAGAGACACACAGTGACTACAAAGAGACACACAGTGACCACAAAGAGACACACAGTGACTACAAAGAGACACACGGTGACTATAAAGAGACACACGGTGACTATAAAGAGACACACGGTGACCACAAAGAGACACACAGTGACTACGAAGAGACACACGGTGACTATAAAGAGACACACAGTGACTACAAAGAGACACACGGTGACTATAAAGAGACACACGGTGACCACAAAGAGACACACAGTGACTACAAAGAGACACACGGTGACTATAAAGAGACACACGGTGACCACAAAGAGACACACAGTGACTACAAAGAGACACACGGTGACTATAAAGAGACACACGGTGACCACAAAGAGACACACAGTGACTACAAAGAGACACACGGTGACTATAAAGAGACACACGGTGACCACAAAGAGACACACAGTGACTACAAAGAGACACACGGTGACCACAAAGAGACACACAGTGACTACAAAGAGACACACAGTGACTACAAAGAGACACACAGTGACCACAAAGAGACACACAGTGACCACAAAGAGACACACAGTGACTACATCTGCATCTACAAGTACACAACCACCTACATGCACACACACATCTGCATCTACAAGTACACAACCATCTAGACATTTTGTAAGCAGTAAATATATTAAATGAAATAAATAACTAAAGTAAGATCTAAAGATCCCAAAATGAAAGGAAACAGAAAGGTTGACATTCGTATCTAAGTAGGGTCTGGATGCTGGTATTGTAAGTGGCATCAAACAGCAATTCCCAAATATCTAAATCCTTTTTAGACCACTGCTGTGTTATTCTTTAGGTTCATTATATTTACTGTTATTTGTATGAACACTGCTTCATAGCATTTCTTCAAATAATAATCAAGCACTTGGAAACACAAACAACTCAGCAAGTGTGAAATCATGAAATGCGTTGAAATGATGCAGCAGGTGTGTCTCTGTCTCACTTTGATGTGTTTGACTCCACAGCTCACCAGCCGGCTGGACTGAAACGGATCCCAGGCCACGTCGAAGATCTACAGGAGGAAAGGAGACTTTCTAGAAGTTACTGAAGGTGCCTGAAATGTAAGAATATTCAGGTGTGTGTTTGTTGGGTTTCACCTACAAACAGCTGAAAATAGAGCCAGCGTTAATGGACCAAGAGTCCTACCCTGTCTGAGTGTCCGGTTGCCATGGCGATGACTCGTCCTCTCCTCCAATCCCAAACACACAATGTGTTTTTTGCGTCCAAACCAACAGACACAATCCGCTAAAACAGAAACAAGGAACAAATAGAATTTTTACATAGTGGAGTTTATATATACTATATTTTTCCCACTTAGTGTCTCTATATGTCAAATGTACATAAACAAGGCGGATGAACACTGACTCATCAAACACAAGGATGAGGATGAAGAAGATGACCTGGGGTCACTTTACGTTACTAACAATATGAACGGCTGAATGTAAATGTTGGTTAACTGTAAACTGCTTATTGCTTGTAGACGTGGTCAGTGAGTCCTGACCTGTCCGTCAGAGTCGAAAGCCAGACAGGCCACTCCGTGTGTATGGATGTCCCTCAGGATGGACACGGTCTGCATGGAGTAGGTGTCCCAGATACAGATGAATGGGTCTTTACCCACCTGACCCGTCGCCACCTGGACCTTATCTGGATGGATCGCCAGACTGAGAGAGACAGACAGCCAGAGACAGAGACAGAGTGAGACAGTCAGTCTTACGTCTTAAATGCATTACAAAGAGACACACGGTGACCACAGAGAGACACACAGTGACCACAGAGAGACACACAGTGACCACAGATATCAGGACCGCAGAGAGTCTTCACATCTTCAGACTCTACCTCCACTAAAAAGACTAACACATTAATTCAATTCAATTCATTTTATTTTCTATAGCCCAAAATGCCAGATGAGGGCTTTACAGTCAGTACACATGCAACATCCTCTGTCCTGAAACCTTCACATCAGCAGGAAAAAGTCTTCATGGGGAGAAAAGGGAAGAAACGTCAGTGAGGACGTCAGAGGAGGATCCGTCTCCTGATGGACAGACTACGATGGATTCATGTTGGATATAATGAATGGATAGACCTCATAACTGTGGGATGTCTAGTATAAATTAATGAATAGGTCTGATTAGTGGACAGAACCTCTGTGTCTTCACTAAAAATACATTTCACCTCACCTGATGATGTCATCGTTGTGTCCCAAGTAGAACTTCTGGGTGTGTTCTCGGGTGTTGTAGACCACACCCACTCCTGCCACGAAGTAAACCACCTCCTTCCCGGCGGTGTAGTACAGGTTGTTACGGCATTGGTGTCCTCGGTAACCGTGGATCCATTCCAGCCTCAGCTGGCAGCGCGGCGCCGTCTTGTCCGACATGGAGGCTTCAGACAGAGACTCAAGGTTAAAGATCCACCAGGTTCAAAATGTTCTCGTCTTCTGGGCTCAAACCAGGTAGTTTGATAGGATGCGGGCGGTCTCCTCGTAGCGGTATCTACGAGGAATCCTTTCCATGCTGCTGGGAGCAGTAGTCCACCATTGTCGGCCCTTTAACAGACAACTACACTTTCAATAACTCCAACCTGCGGCCCCGCTGCTGCTAGCTCGCGTTAGCACGATGAAGGACCCCAGAGGTCGTCAGGGTCCAAAGAAACTAAACGTTGGAAGTTTAACACTGATTGATCGGGAAACGGCGGATTGTCCTATTGATCACGTGACAATCATCACAGGAGAACATCTAAACGGGGTTACGTGATGACATCAGACCGCTGATGACGTCATAGTAGTGATGTAGTTGATGAACTAATGATGTTGGTGCTTCTGTCACAGCTGGAGACTTTATAGTGACTCATCGTTTGGCTTTAGGGTTCTGATTGTATTCTTTTTAATTCAAGTGTAAAAAACGTTCTCAGGATGTTCCGTTAGATTCTGAAGTCATCGCTGATTTAGTTTCAAAGTAACATCTGAAACTATAAATACTGTAGTAAATTGGTTTGTAGATGTTGTGGAATCGTTGCTCTGTGGTTCTTTCAGTGACCCTAGGACCTAAATCAGGTACTTTACTAGCCCTTCTTCAGGGTTCCTCACGGGTTCTTTCAGTCTGACTAGAACCTAAATCAGGGTTCTTTACGAACTCTTCCCCAGGGTTCCTCACAGGTTCTTTCAGTGAGGCTAGAACCTAAATCAGGGTTATTTAAGACCTCCTCCCCATGGTTCCTCACAGGTTCTTTCAGTGAGGCTAGAACCTAAATCAGGGTTATTTAAGACCTCCTCCCCATGGTTCCTCACAGGTTCTTTCAGTGAGACTAGAACCTAAATCAGGGTTCTTTACGAACTCTTCCCCAGGGTTCCTCACAGGTTCTTTCAGTGAGGCTAGAACCTAAATCAGGGTTATTTAAGACCTCCTCCCCATGGTTCCTCACAGGTTCTTTCAGTGAGGCTAGAACCTAAATCAGGGTTATTTAAGACCTCCTCCCCATGGTTCCTCACAGGTTCTTTCAGTGAGGCTAGAACCTAAATCGGGGTTCTTTACGACCTCCTCCCCATGGTTCCTCACAGGTTCTTTCAGTGAGACTAGAACCTAAATCAGGGTTCTCTAATAGCTGTTCTCGAGGGTTCCTTTGAGGTTCTTTCAGTCAGACTACAGTGTTCCTTGGGGAACGCTTGTCTGGAAACGTTTAAAGAACCATAGAACCGGAACACCGGCGGGATGGTGTCTGAAGGTTACCGGAGAATGTCACTCACAACGGTGAATGAATCTAATATGATGTGTCCGCTAACGCCGTTAAAACAGCACGAGGTCGTTAAAATAACCGTCCTATCTAACGTCGCTCCGTGAGAAGATGAAACAAGAGGAAATCCCGCCGCCGTCTGTCGCCGGTGAAGAACCGGAGATTAAAGCGCCGATTTATCTCCGTGAGTCCGCATCCAGACCACCAGACACCGACCGCTGCTGCTCCTTCAGGGCGGGGGAGGGACGCCTCAAACCGGCGGGGCCCGGCTCACGACGAGACCGGAAAAACATCCAAATACGGTGGAGGAAAAGTCGGGATATTAACGGGAAACCCGGGGATCACCGACGGCGTCAGAACCAGAATGATAAACACCGACACGTCCGGTTGAGATTATAAGAATAAAGTACTCACTCAGTTTCGGGAGTAAAAAGCGGTTTTTAGTTATAAAAAGTAAATACTAATCGATTGGATGTTTATTATACAAAAATGTTGTATAATTGTCATGTATAAATAACACGTAATGTGTATTTTGTTGGAACGAATACCATGGCGGTCGTTGCGTTTAAAATCACTTTTATTTTGAAACCCGATAAACCGGTTTCCGGTATTTTTCATGCTAATCTCCGCGAGCTTCCCGCCTTCAGCAGTGCGTCGCAGGTCCGTGCTGGTGGATCAGGCTCAGCAGCCCGCGGTGCACCTTGGGAGATGTAGTTTTCTAAGCAGCATGTTTTACTGTGAACTAGTCTGATTACTTTACACTGCTGTGATTATAAATCTCTCATATTAATACAATTTCAGAATCATCTTTATACATTGAGGGTATTTCACTTTACTATACTTTATCATTTTAACTTTAATATTTTACTTAAGTCACTGTCCTCATGTTTTAAAGGTTGAGTATTGAACCCTGAGAACCCAGATAACCCTCCAGATCTTTAATGGTTACGAGATCCTTCTGGAACCCTGAGGACTCTGGCAAGGCTCTAGAACCCTGGGAACCCTGAGAACCCTGAGAACCCTGAGAACCTTCCGGATCCCTAAGTGCTATGAGAACCCTCCTGAGCACTGAGGCCTCCGACTACCCTCAAGGACCCTGGGAACTATAATGATGCCATCATTTTTTATTGGATGTGACGTGGCACAGGGGTCGAGAGGGTGCGCTGGGATCCACAACGTTGGCGTTTCGAGCCCCAGCTGCCCCAAACTAACCCCGGATTGCTCCCCGGGCAAAACATGTACATGTAAGTCGCTTTGGATAAAAGCATCAGCTAAATGACCTGTTCCTGTTCAAGCTCCACAGCACCAGCTCTGTGAGCAGAAGAAACACAACACCCCTCCCCTTTTATCCGATTAGTCTAGGAGTCCTGGATCCTGAGACAAAGGACCAGGGCAGAAGTGTCCATAAAGGATCTTAAATCCCTAATGGCCACAAGAACCCTCCAGAACCCCGACAACCCTCAACCAGGCTGGATAGTGGCAAATAAAACAGCAGGAAACATAAAGTTTAAAAGCTTTAATGACATCACACATATTTGACAGAGAGAAGCTTTCAGGGCTACAGGTGCAGGTTCATACATGAGAAAAGCCTTTATGGTGGGTTTAAATATTCTTCTTCTTCTTCATTCCTATAGATGGAGTAGTGATTGTGCAGAGTTAACTTCCATACATGTTGGGTGCAATAGATACGCAGCGACGTCTACAAGCTAACATTGAGCTTCTTCATCTGGAACGTGGTGGAACCACAGAGAAACATGAGCGGCTTGGAGTTTCAGGAGAAGCATGCAGGACGTCTATAAGCTCCTCCCCCAAGCTGATCGGAGGATTTCAACGACTCAAAGGGAAATCAATAAAAAGCTAAAATGCACTATTGGTCCAATTTCTCAACGGTGGAGGAAGAACGCAGCCCGTCTCTGAGGACCTCATCTCAGAACTGAAGACTGGACTCAGAACATCTCAGAAGTACAAAAAAATAACAAAAGTAGAACTCAAAGGGAAGTGTTTGAGGTTCCTGATGACATCACAAAGAAGGCGGAGTTAGTGTAGGCGTTAATCGCCGTTAGAACGGCGAACATCACAACCAGTGACACATCGAGTGAAGGGAACCCGATAAGCCGGCGTCTCAAACGGAAGGACGAGAATCACACTGGAAATATAAAAACAGAAAAGCTAAACAGCTGATGGGAGACTTTGGTGAAACCGTCCCGCTGCGCCTGTGATCTCCATCATTGGCTGCTCACTGGTGACGTCACCAGCAACACAGGTTTGTTTGAATGAATAAACTTGAATCAGAAGTTCTGTTGAATCGTTTTAAGAGGACATTTAGTGGATGAGCGGGTCTGACTGCGACAGGGAACACCAGGCTCAACAAGGTTCTCCTCGTGGCGTCCTTCATGGAGTCTGATGGCAGCTGGAATCTGGACCCGCGCTCTGATCTGCTTCGCCCCCCATCAGAGCGCGGGTCGGGATTCCACCGGCCCGCGCTCAGCAGAGGAGGCGGTTGGTCCTCTACGCTTTCTTCTTGCTGAACAGGCTGAAGCGCTTCTCCTTGTCCTTGTCCTTGTCCTTCTCTCTCTTGCCGGGACTCGAGTCGCCGCCGGCCGGCAGAGTCTGAGCGCGGCCCGACGCCGGGGTGCCGGGACCGCTGCCCGCCAGGTCAGGCCGGTCGCCGCCGGCGTTCAGGATGGCCTGGATCCAGGTGCTCATTTCCTCCTGCAGGGGGCAACACGGGTAGTTACTTTAAAGAGATATACAGATATATACATATATACGTATATATACACATTAGTGTTATCAACATAAACACATTCATCTATGCAGTTAATGTGACCGAGATTAATGCAAAATATTCTAGTTATCGTGCGTTCGTTTACATTACAGGTCATTTAGCTGACGCTTTTACCCAGGGGGGCAATTAGGGGTCTGGTGTCTTGCTCAGGGACACTTCAACATGGGACATGATGTAGCCGGGGCTCCAACCGCCAACCTTGCGGTTCCCAGCGCTCCCTCTCTACCCAATGCGCCACGTCGACCCCGTTTACCCCGTCCCAGAAGTAGGGGGAAGGGGGGCGGAGCAAACGGACCACTTAAAGCACTGCTATGCTAAGCTAGCCGCCAGGCTACTTCCATCTCAACATCCAACGTTAGCGTCTGCGGAGGACGGCGTGTCCCTAAAGGACCGCGGTTAGAAAACGTCCTGCTAACTGGGGGCAGATTGTTGCACGTTAAATGATGGAGAGTTGAGAGCAAAGAGTCACTAGTTCAACGTGTTCCACCTCCAAGATGATCAAATGTGTTTAAACTACTGAAGAAGAAGAACTGAGGAATCGTCCTCGTGTCAAACAGAAGAAGAACTGAGGAGACCCGAGTGGCAAACGGGCCCCTTCTGCTTGTTCTGAACTCACTTCATCTTTGGCTTGAAACAGAAACTCGTTTCCATCCGTCGCCCTGAAACAGAGAAGAAGGAGAGTTGGAATAAAAGGGGCAGATGACGCGCCGTGACCTGCATGAGGTCGGAGGTCACTTACCGGAGTTTGAAGACGTGTTTCTTCTTCTTGTACTCGGAGGCTACGTCGCACGAGGCCTCCCTCAGGCTGACGGGGGCCTGGCTGTGGTAGTGGGCTCCCTGGGTGGCGGCCTTGCTGTCTTTGTAGAAGCCCAGCTCGTGGTTGGTGATGACGCAGAACACGTGGTGCCACGACCTGCCAATCATAGAGCAGCGGGGTCAGGGGTCGCAGGGCTAGAGGGTGGAGGTTCAGAGGTTACGGTCGTCTTGGGGTTACCTGTTGGAGGCCTTTTTGTTGGGGGCCTCCCACTCGTGCTTGCGGTGCAGGAGACCCTCCAGCTGAGGGCGGGGGTCCTGGTCTTTGGGGGGTAGCGTGGAGGACTGGCTGGTCTTACTCTTCCTACCAGAGGTCGGTGAGGTTCCAGGACTCGGCTCCTTGGAGCTCCGCTCGCAGACACCGTTCAGCAGATCTCCTTTTTCCCCCCCGTCCTGAGGGGACAGACAGGCGTCAATCAACTCACCTGCAGGATGGCAGTCAGGAGGCGGAGCTTCACTCACAGCCACAACAAACACAGCAGCTTACTGAAGCTGTACATTTGAATATACATTCTGATAGTTGTTATAAACAACTAGTAGAATGTGAAAATTAATATTCGAATGTATAAAAAAAAGAAAAAACAGCAGCGGTGCAACTGTCTGCTTGGCGGCGGCGGCGGCGCCTGAACAGATTACAGGAATGAAATAGAGCAGATCAGCTGCAGCTTCCTGCACTGCTGCTGATTATTTGCCGTTTAATGCCAAGAAAACGTTCCTGGTTTACAGCTCAGCTCGGAGGGTCGAGCTGTCGGTTGGTTTTACAGTCGTGGCCATTAGTTCATTGACTTATTTTTGTTTTAAATACGTTTAACCTTAAATAAATGACCTGTACAAGTAGTTATGTCTTGCTGTATACACTCTGACAGCTGAATGGAACGTCGTCACCTGATCGGCGTCTCAGTGAACCTGAAGCGATCAGCTGATCCACTGATCGATCACAGAAAACATGTGGAAAGAGTCAAAGCTCATCAGAGTACTGACCCGGGGAGAGTCCTGGTCTGATGGGAGGCCGTTCTGAGTGATAAGGCCGCTGAGGACACACAAACGCAGCTGGTGAACGAGTGAATGAACAAATGATAGAATGAGTCAACGAGGGAACGAATGGACCTCACCTGTGCTGCTGAGGCTCCTCCTCCAGCACCAGAACAGGTTCTGGAGATGGTGGCCTCCTCATTCTCTCCTCCTCCTCCTGCAGCCTCCTCACCTCCAGCAGCTCCAGCTGGAAGACAGACAGACCAACACTTAGCTGTGATTGGCTGGAGGCCTTCAGACCAGGAGTCAGGATCCAGGAGACAGTTATTGCCATGATGTGTCTGACATACAAGGAATCTGACTTGGCGGTTGGTGCGTAACAGCAGACAGTACGACAAAGGACGACAGGATAAAATGAAATATAGTGCTATGGGTTAGTTTAAAAATAAAGGAATAAAAGCTAAAAGTTAGATAGTTAAACATGTTTCACCGTGGTCAGCCTCTCCAGAGCAGAGAACCGCTCCTCCCAGGTGGCAGCCGACTTCTCGAAGGCCTCGTGGCGTTTGATGAGCTTCTCCACATCGTCCACGCTCTGACCCATCTCTCTACCGGACAGGTAGGGCTCCTGACCCAGCAGCCAGGCCTCGGCAACACCAGCGTCACGGGAGAACTGGTGCACCTCCAGGACTGGGGGAGGAAGAGGGAGAGTCGTCTGTATGATGTCATGAGAAGACTTAAGGGAGTCGCCAGGGGAAGATGACTCATCGCTGCAACGTCCAATCATCTCTCAGCAGCACATCTGTGACCTTTGACCTCTGTGTTCATGATGGATACAGATGAATATATGAGTGAGTCTTACTGAGCCGAAGCCACTCCCATCGGTCCTCCCACTTGTCAATCATCTCTTTCCTCTTGTCGGTCAGCTGCAGCAGCTTCTCTTTGATCTGCAAGCAAACACCAACACATGTTTACACCTGTGCTACCTGTCCACACCTGACCTACCTGTCCTACCTGACCACACCTGACCTACCTGTCCTACCTGACCACACCTGACCTACCTGTCCTACCTGTCCACACCTGACCTACCTGTCCTACCTGACCACACCTGACCTACCTGTTCTACCTGTCCACACCTGACCTACCTGTCCTACCTGACCACACCTGACCTACCTGTCCTACCTGTCCACACCTGACCTACCTGTCCTACCTGACCTACCTGTTCTACCTGTCCACACCTGACCTACCTGTCCTACCTGACCACACCTGACCTACCTGTTCTACCTGTCCACACCTGACCTACCTGTCCTACCTGACCACACCTGACCTACCTGTCCTACCTGTCCACACCTGACCTACCTGTCCTACCTGACCACACCTGATCAAACCTGTCCTACCTGTCCACACCTGATCAAACCTGTCCTACCTGTCCACACCTGACCAAACCTGACCTACCTGTTCTACCTGTCCACACCTGACCTAACTGTCCTACCTGTCCACATCTGACCTACCTGTCCTACCTGTCCACACCTGACCTACCTGGTCTAGCTGTCCACACCTGACCTACCTGGTCTACCTGTCCACACCTGGTCTACCTGTCCACACCTGATCAAACCTGTCCACACCTATTAATACCTGTCCACACCTGTCTTACCTGTCCACACCTGTCCTACCTGTCCACACTGGTTCTACCTGTTCACCGCCCCACCTCACCTCCTCTGAGGCGTAGTGCTTCCTAGCCAGCAGGCTCTTCCCCAGCTCAATGCAGGAGGTGAAGCTGTCGTTTCGGGCATCAATCTCGGCCTTGATGCCCTGGTGGTTGTTCATGAGAAGCTCCACTGAGGACACGTCTCTGCACACGGAAGACAGACAGTTTCATCAGCCTCAGATCAAAAGGTGGAGCTCTGCAGGCCGGGGGGGGACTCGGGATACCTGGGGTTCTCCTGGGCCTCGATGCCCCGGATCACATCCTCCATCCACAGCATGAGGTCCCGAACCATGCTGAAGAACCTGAACTTGTCTCCGGTGTCGAGGAGTCGGAGCCTCCGTCCGTCGCAGGCCTCCAGCAGACTCCTCCAGGACTCCAGCACCTCGCTCTCCCGCCGCTGAATGTCGTCTGCTTTGTCTCCGGCGTACGCCGACTGGAGACGCACCGCGTCATCCTGCAGCTGCCTCACCTGCACACCAGTCAAAGGTCAACAGGTAAGACTTATTTACACCAACGTCCCCATACAGCCCCGTGTTACTATAAACCCCCTATATCCCCTGTGACCCACCTGTGTCCCCAGGGCCTGGATGTCGCGCTCGAAGGTGGTGTGCATTCTCTGAAGCGTCTCCACTGTGTTCTGGTCTCGGCCCACCTCCTCTGGCAGCTTCTTCTGTTTGTCCAGGATGCGTCCCAGGATCTCCTTGGCGTCGTGGTAGAACTTGTGGAGCTCGAAGGAGGCGGCGAGGATCTGCGTCCTGGTGTCGATGAGCTCCAGCAGGTCGGCCCAGGCCTCATTCAGCCCGTCCTTCCACTCCGCTACCGTGGCCGCGTCGCCGTGCCCGGCGTTGATCAGCTCGTCCGCCAGGCGGTTGACGGCATCCACGCGCTCCTGCCCAATGTTCCCGGTGTCCCGGGCGAACTCACGGAAACGCTCCTGCAGCATCTGAGCAGAGGAGGTCAGAGGTCAGGTCGCTGAAAGTAAGCACGCGGCGGACCGGTGACTGCAGCGCTGGGCTCCGTGACGTACGGTGACGTGCTCGTAGTCCTGTCCCAGCTCGTGCGACCCGGCCACCACCTCGCGTTCAGCGATCCACTGCTCCAGGTCGTCCACCTCCCGGTTCAGCTGGAAGAGGCGGAGCCTCTCGTCCAGTTTGCCCCGCCTCTCCTCCGATAGGTCCTTCAGGCCTGCATACAGTTTATCCACCTGAGACTGACGCATGCTGATCCGCTCACTGACACACACACACACACACGCACATTAGTCCAGGATCACAGGGTCAACCATAACACATGATTTGATCTGAGTGGCCGCTCACCTCTCAGGGTGTCCGTCCGTCACCAGTCCTCTGCTGGTCTTGGACAGGTGGTGGACAGTCTCGGCGTAGTCCTCCGCCGCCTGCTCCACAATCTGATGCTTCTTCTGCATGGTGATGGCGCTCATCTCGTCCTGAGGACCACATTGTGTTACGAAAAGTAACAAGCAGCAAGCTCCGGTTTCCATGGTGGTGACAGAGTGAAACTAACACAATGTCTTGACCTCATTCGATTAGGTCAGAGGTCATGTGTCGCCATAGAACTCCTCCTACCTTGGCCTTCTCCTCGGACATCATGTACAGCTCCTGCTCGCTCATCCAGGCCTCGGCCTCGGCGGCGTCGAAGTAGTACTGCTGGGCTTTGTGCGCCTCCTCCAGCCGGCCATGGCGAAGCTCCGCCTCCTCCATCAGCCGCCTCCACAGGTCCTGCAGGTCTTCCAGGCGCTGGCGGATGACGTCCTTCAGGAGGCCCCGGCTGCGCTCCAGGATGTCGCTGATACGAGGCTGATGGCCCTGGATCTCCTTCTGCAGAGTCTGAGGAGGATGAAACCTTGAGCGACGTGGCGAACTCTCCTACCACATCACGAGTGTGTTAATATCCACAATATATCACAAGAGTAAGAGTGAGTTGTCGCTGTGGGAGGAGGGAGGGGGGTCCCAATGTCATAATGCTCCTACAAGTCCTCCTTTGGTGGGAAACTTTGAACAGAAGTGATTTTAATACAGAGGAGCAAAGGGAAGAAGACCTTCAGCTACAGAATGCCTCAGGTATCTGATTCGTTGTCTCACCTGGTTCTTCTTGATGAGCAGCTGGACCGTCTGCAGGTTGTGTCCATGGTCCGAGGACGTGACCACAGCCATCCTCTCCTGAACCCACAGCTGGAAGACAACACATCACATATCTCATACCGAGACACGTTCCCACAGAGAAGGACAGCGTTCTGAGCGTCTCAGGGTCACGTACGATCTCGTCCTCCACGTCTCGGTTGAACTGGTGAATTTCTCTGGACTCCACAAGGAAGTTCTTTCTGCAGCGAAGCGGCTCCAGCAGCTCCTGGAACTTCATCTCCACCAGCTGCCTCCGACTGTCCACCTCGTCAGTGTCCTTCACCTCCTGACCCAGAGCCTTGACCTGGGTCTGCAGCTCCACCACCTCCTTCTGCCGAACCTCCACCTGCTTCTCCAGCATCTGCAGGAGAACCACTACTGATGATACTCGTACTACTCGTAGTACTACTACAACACCTACTCATGCAATCTGTAAATGTAGAAGTAAAAAGTGGTGTAACGAGACATATAGTGGTACTTTTGTCCACAGTAGTACTGCACCTGTCTCAGGACCACTGTGAGCCTACCTGTTGTTTCTTCAGCAGGATGTTGACGGAGGTCAGGTCTTTGCCGTAGTCGTCGGACTGGAACTGACCCTCCAGGCCTCCCATCCACTTGTCGAGGTCGGCGCAGCTCTGAGTGAACAGCTCGGCCTTGTTGGCGTCGAACAGACACTGAGCTTTGGTCTGCGTGGTGGACTCTAGCTCCTCCCACATGGCGTGGAGCCCCGCCATCTTCTCCTTTACCACCGCCTCCGTCTCCGGCTTCTCTGACACCAGCAGCGTCCCGTCCTGCAGCCACACAACCCAAAGCACATGTGAACACCCATGCACACGTCTGTGTGTTCGTAACGCGGGTAGATGACATCCCGCGTTCTGATTGGTTGAGCGTGAGTCACATCGTTGGGCGATGATGTACAGTCGCTGTTGCCTTTGGGACGGGAGATTGGACATGTCATTTGAAATGATGTGTTGATGAATGACTCCTGTCATCAACCAGACGCTGCTGATCTGCCGGAGTCAGAGCTCAGGCCCTCCGTACCTTCTGGATCTTGTCCAGCCACTCTTTGTTGGCCTGAAGTTCGGCCATGAAGGCCTGGTGTTTCAGCCACTTGCTGTGCAGGTTCCTGGCCTCGTCGTAGGTCATGTCCTGAGCTGTGAGCATCTTCTCGTTGATCCACAGAGACAGCTGCACACAAACACAGGTTATCAGGGGGTCATGGTGGGATCAATACGTTCGTATCGGCGTGTTGGACGATGACCCGCCTCGCCATCTTCTCCCCTCGAGTGGATCTGGAATCAGATTTAACGTGTAGAGAAATCAACCGTGAAGCTACTACATGAAGAGACTTGCCTCCTGGCAGTCCTGCAGGAACTTCTGCAGATCTCTGTTGTCCTTCAGCCTCATCAGAAGCTCCACGGCCGCCTCCCGGTTCTTCTTGTGTCTGAAACACGGAGGACGTGGTCACGCACACAAACGGAGGCTTCTACAATTATCAACAATAAGAGAAATAATCAACGTGATAAACTGCAGTTAATTAATCAAAAAGGCTGATTACATTTAAAGAGCAGTAACCAGCTCGGCATTAACTTCTGGTCCTCTGTAACCCGTTAAAGCTGCGCTAATCAATAGTAACAGTAAGACACCGTAGCTGCACAGAAGTCATCCACTGTGGCCTCTAACAGACCAGCAGATCTTCACTAACTCGTCAATGATCTGTCATCTGAGAAGTATGAAATGGGATCTGAAGTCCACCTGTCGTCGATGGAGGCGACTCTCTCCTGGATGCGCTCGCTGTTGATGTTCCCGTCGCTGGCCAGCCGCCTGCCGGCCTCCACCACGCCGTTGATCTTGTCCTCGTTGGCGTCCATGGTGGTCATGAAGTCCTCCTGCTTCTTGATGGCAGCCTCTGCACCTTCCAGGGTGGTGGGCATCTCGGTGTGAGCCAGGACGTACTCCTGTGGGGCGAGGACAGGGTTCGGTACCGCTACAGGTGAGGAGGAGTCACTAAATGTTCAGGGTCCATCTTCTGGACACTGGACTGTAATGTTTGTGGAGATTGACAACATTGTGTGTAATCTTATACTTGTATGAGCAGTCTTGACATAAATTATTATTGGTATTGGTTCTACTAGTTGTTTAGAAATATACATTTTCTTGCAGACAGCTGGTTTCCTTCCCAGGATTCCATTAAAGAATTCTGATGTGAATCTTCTGCATCTTGTCAGGACCTACATGTACCTGTATGTTGTGTTCATGGTAGTCCTGTTGCTCCCCTGAGGACCAGAATATCTGGTGTCCTTGAATAGAGTGTAATGTGGCAAGTAGATGACATTTTGTGATTTGGACAAAGAGATCTGTTCTGGGAGACAAAGTGATCTGTTCTGTGAGACAAAGCGATCTGTTCTGAGAGACAAAGAGATCTGTTCAGAGAGACAAAGTGATCTGTTCAGAGAGACAAAGTGATCTGTTCAGAGAGACAAAGTGATCTGTTCTGGGAGACAAAGTGATCTGTTCTGTGAGACAAAGAGATCTGTTCTGAGAGACAAAGAGATCTGTTCAGAGAGACAAAGTGATCTGTTATGAGAGACAAAGTGATCTGTTCTGAGAGACAAAGTGATCTGTTCTGAGAGACAAAGAGATCTGTTCTGAGAGACAAAGAGATCTGTTCAGAGAGACAAAGGGATCTGTTCAGAGAGACAAAGTGATCTGTTCAGAGAGACAAAGTGATCTGTTCAGAGAGACAAGGTGATCTGTTCAGAGAGACAAGGTGATCTGTTCTGAGAGACAAGGTGATCTGTTCTGAGAGACAAAGTGATCTGTTCTGGGAGACAAAGTGATCTGTTCTGTGAGACAAAGTGATCTGTTCTGAGAGACAAAGAGATCTGTTCAGAGAGACAAAGAGATCTGTTCAGAGAGACAAAGAGATCTGTTCAGAGAGACAAAGAGATCTGTTCAGAGAGACAAAGTGATCTGTTCAGAGAGACAAAGTGATCTGTTCTGGGAGACAAAGTGATCTGTTCTGTGAGACAAAGAGATCTGTTCTGAGAGACAAAGTGATCTGTTCTGAGAGACAAAGTGATCTGTTCTGAGAGACAAAGAGATCTGTTCAGAGAGACAAAGAGATCTGTTCAGAGAGACAAAGTGATCTGTTCAGAGAGACAAAGTGATCTGTTCAGAGAGACAAGGTGATCTGTTCAGAGAGACAAGGTGATCTGTTCAGAGAGACAAGGTGATCTGTTCTGAGAGACAAAGAGATCTGTTCTGAGGGACAAAGTGATCTGTTCTGAGGGACAAAGAGATCTGTTCTGAGAGACAAAGTGATCTGTTCAGAGAGACAAAGAGATCTGTTCTGAGAGACAAGGTGATCTGTTCTGAGAGACAAAGATCTGTTCTGAGAGACTATGAAACACAAATAAAAACCGGACTCACGAGGTTGGGTCCAACCCTGAAGCACGTTAAGTGGATCACATGACAGACGGGACTGCAGTGTCTACCTGATTGTTGAGGAAGGCCTCGGCCTGCTTGGTGTCCCTGAGGAACAGCTGATAGGCGTGAGACTGGGCCAGCAGGTTCTGTCGGTTCTCCCACATCTTGTGCAGTTCGTTCCAGCCGGTGTTGAGTGCCTGCAGCCTCTGTCGAAGGAACATGTACTGGGCGTCCGTCTGGCCCTGTGTCACCATGTCCCCCATGTCCCGCATCTTCTGGTAGTCCTCTTCGTAGTTCCGGATCTCGTTCTTGATTCCCTCGTGCTGAGCCATTAGCTTCTCGGCCTCCGTCAGAGTGTTGGGCATGTCCTCGGAGGCGATGGCCGTCTGAGCGCGGGACAGCCAGGATTGGAAGTCGTCCAGCTCGCGCAAGAACTGCTGCAGCTTCCGGGCCTCGCCCAGCGACTCCTCGCGGTTCTTCAGAGTGTTCTTCATCTCCTCCCAGACGGCGGTGATCTCGGCCAGGCGACCCGTGATGGCCTTCGCCTGGTCGGGGTGCTCCTCCGCCAGCCGCTTGGCCTCGCCTTGCAGGTCGCCAAGTTTGTCCTCGATGGCAGCCAGGTCGCGCTCCATGCCGGTAAGTTTGCGCTGCAGGGCCATGACCCCGGTGAGGTCGTTGCCCAGCTCCTGGGTGGACTCGATGACTTTGGTCTTCTCTTTGATCCAGGATTTTGTCTCGTTGCAGTCAAGGTGGTAGTTCTGCACCCCCAGAGCCGAGTTCAGGGACTCTTTCTTCTGGTCGACCAGATTTCGGAACTGGCTCCACCTACGAGTAGAGGAGAGGATCAGTTGCAGGGGTTCACACAGAGGACAAACACACGTTGTTGGATCTTTGTATTTTGCTTTTATATTATCTGTTAAGCGTCTGTTCGTACCGGTTGTTGAGTTTATCCTGCTGAGTCCGGATGTCCTTTTCACTCGGGTGACCATTGTGCACCAGCTGCCGGGCGATCTGGTTTACCACGGCCACACGGGACGCCTGGTTGTTCATCTCCGGCTCCAGACTCTCGAACCTGCCAAGGAAGCAGCCACATGAAACCAGTGCTGGCTGAAGGAGACGGACAGTCACAAACACGCGTGCGGCCTCTTGTGGTCCTACCTGTGCTGTATGACCTCCAGGTCCTCCAGTTTCTCGGGGATCTCCAGGCTGTTCAGCCACTGCTCCTTCTCGTCGATCCAAACCTCACAGGCGTTGGCCTCGCTGAACATCTTGTAGCGTGCCAGAGCGTCGTGCAGTGCCTGCTTCCTCAGCTTTGTCAGTTCGGTCACCTCCTTGTGGCGCTCCTCAATGCCGGCCAGACGTCCACGCACCTCCTCCGACTCAGCCTCCTCTTCAGGCAGCGAGGCAGCCTGCTCGTGGAGTGAGTCGATGACCGGCCGGTAGCTGGCCACCTCCGCTGATGCGTCCTTGTGCTTCCTGAAGAGGGCCTGGGTGGAGAATTCATCGTGGCCCGTCTCTCCGCTGGAGACAATTCGCAGGGCGTCCAGCGTCCAGGCGTCGACATCGTCCGCATCGACCTGGAACTGGTGCAGCGCCAGCGCCTCCTCCAGCCTTTTCCTCCTCACCGCCGCCAGCTGCTCCAGCGCCGCCCACTGGGCCTGCAGGTCATCGATACGTTCCTGGATCTTGGTGGCGGCGAAGTGGTCGGTCTGCACCATAGCCCGGCCCTCCACAATGGTGTGCTTGAGGTGGCCGGCGCGACCGCTCATCTCGTCCTCTAGGGCGCGCTGCTGGCTGAGGAGGCGTAGCGCCCCCGTCAGGTCCTTGCTGTGCTCCACAGAGGACAGGATCTGCTCCTTCTCACGAATCCACCCTTCCTCTTCCGCCATCTCCCAGAAGAACTTCCACAGGCGGCGGGACTCCTCCAGGTGGACACGGCGCTCAGCGGCCAGCTGGGTCAGTTCCTGGTAGCAGAACTCCAGGTGGGAGACCCGATCTTGGATGACCTGAGGGTTGCAGGGCTTGTAGCCTGGACAAGAACCCACTATCATCAGCACGTATAGGATTTAGTTCTCTACAGGAATCTTGAGCTGACATCACAATTACTGGTTAACCTCATCAAAGTAGGAGGACCAGTGTCCCTGCTCCACGCTGCTCACCGTCGTTGTTGACAGAGAACTTGGTGGCATTGGTGCCGACTGCCTTCACCCGGTCAGCCTGGATGGCGATGTCAGCCTCCACCAGGGCGTGTTTCTGCAGCAAGTCCTCAACGCCTAACAGATGCTTGCCATAGTCTTGAGACAGCAGCAACATCTGGAAACCAAAGACAAACAGAAGACCAACACTCAGGAGGATCAGCCTGCTCCTCCAATGCAAAGATTAGAAGCAGAGCGCAGCGAGGAAGCTAACAGTTACTGCCTGTTTGCCCTCGCTGTGCTGGACATTGTTTGGGTTTGTTTCATCATTGTACCTTCATCTCGTCCATCCAGTCCATGATGTAGAGCATCTCCTGGAAGACCCTCTGCAGGCCCAGGTTCATCTCCAGTCTCTGTCTGCGGGCCTTCAGCAGCTCCAGCAGATACTCCCACAGCCGGATCACGTTGTCTTTCCTGGCTGTGATGCGTTTGATGTCGTGGTAGTGCTCCGCCTCCAGCTCCTTCGCCACAGAGACCACGGCCTGGACGCGCTCCTCGTACGCCGCAATGTCCGTCTCAATGGCCTCGTGCTTCTTGGTGGCCGCATCCACGGCTTGGAGGTCAAAACCAAAGTTGTCCTGGAGAGAAAGAATGCGTCAGTGTGGTCGCTTCGCGTTGCTAACGTGTAGCATCAGCCGGCTGTGCGTCTTCTCACCTGCGACACCAGTCTCTGGTTCTCACTCAGCCAGGTCTCCCTCATGGCCGCCTTGCGGTCGAAGCGCCTGGCGAGTTGCTCCAGTTTCTCCTGACGAATCAGCTCCATCCTCAGAGCCAGCTCCCTCTCGTGCTCCGCCTTCTCCAGCCGCTCCCAGGCCTGGAGGAGAACATGGTCACCATCAAACACTAAACGGTCCTCAAACTGTCCTGATTCAGGGGTCCAAGGCTGTGTTTCAATGTGTTTCAGGACGGATCAAGAAATGGACCCCAGCTGATTCAAACATAAATCTGAACCTTGAGCTGAAAGGTGAAGAAGCTCTCACCTTGTTGATGTCCGAGATGAGTTTTCCCTCTCTGGGCATGTAGACCTTCTGGTTGTTGGCTCTCATCTTACTCTGGATGGTGAACAGAAGAACCTCCAGGTTCCCCTTCTCTGTGAACCTGCATGCAGATGAGAGGACCCGGGTTAAATGGAGGTGGAGGCACCGGAGGTGGTGTTAGCGGGCGGGGAACTGAAATGTTGAGGGTCCCGACTTTGGGGGTTTCTCCACGGTTCGGTAGGTGTTGAAGGCTTGGAGCTGCTGCTGGACACCGCCGAGGGAGTTGGCGAACTTCCTGTTGTTGAGGATGATGATGGTCTGCTCGATCCACTCCAGCAGGTCTGAGGCCAGAGACTCGTACTTCTCGACCATCTTCTCCGTCTCGATGGCGTTATCCAACACCTGGACGCAGGAACAAAGTGTTCATCTGCATACTTTTGGGTTTCGTGTGAATGTTTCTGCCAGAAATCCCAGCATCATATAATAATATTGATGAACTAATATTTACCTGGTGAATATAACATTGTAACATTTTTCATAATTTATTTCTTTTTATTGCGCCAAGACAAACTCCTGTATGTGGCAATAAACGGCTTCTAAATCTTCTGATTAAAGTCAGTTAGTTGATCTGAATCGGTTTTCTCACCTTTCCGATGCGTTTGCCTTCCACCTTTAGAGCTTTCATCTTGGAGAAGTAGTGGTAATACGTCACCACATAGGTGATGACGGACTTCTCATCAGGATGGTCCACGCTGATATCTGCATTGAATAGGTGAGCAAGGTCAGGTTTAGTCAAACTGGAGGTGTCTACGGTCAGGTTTAGTCAAACTGGAGGTGTCTACGGTCAGGTTTAGTCAAACTGGAGGTGTCTACGGTCAGGTTTAGTCCAGCTGGAGGTGTCTACGGTCAGGTTTAGTCAAACTGGAGGTGTCTACGGTCAGGTTTAGTCAAACTGGAGGTGTCTACGGTCAGGTTTAGTCCAGCTGGAGGTGTCTACGGTCAGGTTTAGTCAAACTGGAGGTGTCTACGGTCAGGTTTAGTCAAACTGGAGGTGTCTACGGTCAGGTTTAGTCAAACTGGAGGTGTCTACGGTCAGGTTTAGTCAAACTGGAGGTGTCTACGGTCAGGTTTAGTCCAGCTGGAGGTGTCTACGGTCAGGTTTAGTCAAACTGGAGGTGTCTACGGTCAGGTTTAGTCAAACTGGAGGTGTCTACGGTCAGGTTTAGTCAAACTGGAGGTGTCTAAGGTCAGGTTTAGTCAAACTGGAGGTGTCTAAGGTCAGGTTTAGTCCAGCTGGAGGTGTCTACGGTCAGGTTTAGTCCAGCTGGAGGTGTCTACGGTCAGGTTTAGTTAAACTGGAGGTGTCTACGGTCAGGTTTAGTCAAACTGGAGGTGTCTACGGTCAGGTTTAGTCAAACTGGAGGTGTCTACGGTCAGGTTTAGTCAAACTGGAGGTGTCTACGGTCAGGTTTAGTCAAACTGGAGGTGTCTAAGGTTAGGTTTAGTTAAACTGGAGGTGTCTACGGTCAGGTTTAGTTAAACTGGACCCGTATGTTACCCTCTGGGTCCAGCAGCTGCGTGACGCCCAGGTGTTGCTCTGCCAGGTTGAAAGCGTTCTGCAGGTTGTAATGAGCGTTGGATTTCTTCAGTTTGTCAAAATCAACCAGATCTGGTCTGAAAAAGCAAATGACAACAACATCATTAATCTGAAATATCTAATATAAGTAATTATGAAATAAAACCTCAAATTTAGGATTTTATTATCTTTGGATAACTGATTATGTAACCTGTGTTTGTGGATGATGATGATGAAGATGTAACCTGTGTTTGTGGATGATGATGATGAAGATGTAACCTGTGTTTGTGGATGATGATGATGAAGATGTTACCTGTGTTTGTGGATGATGATGATGATGATGATGAAGATGTTACCTGTGTTTGTGGATGAGAGCATTGAAGGCCATGCCGTCCCTCCAGCTGGTGCTGAAGTTGCGGATGTTCACGTTGGAATATCTGAATAAACAACAAACCGGGATATTTGAGAGAGAAGAGGTTTAACACACCAACATGATAGTAGTAGTAGTAGTACCAGGCTAGCAGTAGGACAAGTAGTAGTAGTACCAGCGGCAGTAGCAGTATGTAGCGCCCGGATGATGTCAGTTCCTACCGTCTACCATGCGTTTGAACGTGTCCCGACCGATTGGTCGCGCAGGTGTTCAAACGGAGGGAGCGAATCCGGACAAAGGAGGTTTTTTAGGGGCAGCTGGCGTGAGGGGATTAGGGGCTGGGGGCTGAACATGGGTAAAAACTAACTTATGGACAACACAAAGAACTGGGAATACTAACCCCTCTTTTCTGGGTGGAGGATCTCGTGGCGCTCCGACGTGTATACCCACCTACGGACTATTAAATCCGGGTGTTGAATTGTCTGTTTGTGTTGGATTGTGTGTGACGGTTTCATATCTGGGCTATGTGTATATGCTGACATTATAGCAATAAGTAAGTAGACCCTCTTTAATACCTCGCCCATGCAACAGGGGGAAAGAGAGAAAGGGTGCTACGAGTAGAAGCAGTATTACCAGGGTACCGGTAGTACCAGTAGCAGTAGTAGGTAGCAGTATAAGCAATAGTACCAGTGTAGCAGTAGTACCAGTACCAGTAGAAGCAGTAGTAGTAGTAGCAGTAGCACAAGTATCAGAGGTAGGCAACAGTATAAGGAGTAGTACTGGTGTAGCAGTAGTAGTACTGGCAGCAGCATAGTCCCAGTGGCAGTAGTAGCAGTAGTATACAGGGAGGGCAGTTGTCAGTCTCACCCTGCCGTCTTCATCTGACACCAGAGCAGCAGAGCGTCTTTAGCAGATCTCTTTTCTTTGTTGTCTTCGGTCTCCACACTGATGTCCTGAATCTGAAAGATAAGACATCCATCACACCTGAACCTGTCTGATGTCTACAGGTGAGCAGAGGCCACTGTGGGAGAGTGGGGAGCGCGGTCGTCCTCCAATCAGAGGGTTGGGTGTCCCCGGCCCCACTAACCCGCATGTCCATGTGTCTTTGGGCAAGACCCTTAACCCACATGGCTCCTAGCTGTGACGACGGTGTGTGAATGGTAGTTATTGATGGGCCGGTGGCGCTGAGTGTGGAAGCTCCTGTCATCAGTGTATGAATGAGTGAATGGGTGAATGATGTCATGTAGTGTTAAATCGCTCCAAATACTCGGAAGACTAGAAAAGCGCTGTACAGTCCATTTACCATTTGCACTAACCTCCAACTATCTAGTTGTTCAAAGACTGCGTGAGATGACGCTGGTCTGGATAAGCTATCTGGAGTTTAACCTGAGTCGTTCATCATATCATACCGTTTACTAGCTGCTTGTGCAACTGTGTTTATTAAAGTAAATAAAAAGCATAATATCTACTAAACTATCTAATGAATCCTAGGTTTTGTATTTTTATATTGTATATTTTTTATTAAATTGAATGAATAATAAATGCTAGCTTTGTACTAGCATAATATTAGCTTTGTACTAGCATAACATAAACTTTATGCTAGTGTAAAATTAGCTTTATGCTAGTATCAGGAATCAAGAACAAAGTAAGTTAGACATACAAGGAATTTGACATGGCGGTTGTTGCAAAACATCGAACAGTACGACAATGAGACAATGTACAACAATACAACATTGTTCAAGAAAGTGACACGTTCATTTTACAAATTTACAATTTAACTCTACATTGTAAAATAGAAGGCTGTGGGGATGTAAGATACAATAGAATAAAATAGGATAAAAATAAAAAGTTAAAAATAAAGTGCACTGGCAAATAGATAACCATAGACCTGTGTTGTGAGTGTATGTGAGTCACATTAGCTTTATGCTAGCATTAATTTAGCTTTGTGTTACCTTTACTTTAGCTTCATGCTAGCATAACATTAGCTTTATCTCCCGTTTTTAGGTCGTACTTATTAAGGTCCTTCCTATTCACTGGAGCATTGACCAATGCATTGCATAAGGATATTATGGGATGGTAATGATAGTTTCAGGTATTAGACAAACCCTCAGGGTTACCAGGGAAACAGAAAAAAGTGTGAAGAAACATTTTTGTTGGTAAAAGTGTTATTTTAATGTGTCCCCTCCTCTTCTCCTTGTACACTAACTGTCTCGGTCATTCACGCACATGGTTTCTCTTACCATCGCTACGCCGATGACACCCAACTAATCCGCTCTTTTCTCCAATCTGAGACACAAGTAGCAGCACGAATCTCTTACAACCTTTACAAGACTGAACTTCTTTTCCTTCCAGGGAACGACTCTCCCACCGACGGCCTACTTTGTTCCCTGTGCTTCACCTGTCGGTTCCACCCGAGGGGAGCCGGGGTCCTTACCTGGAAGCGGAGGATGATGGTCCAGATGAGGCCCAGAGTCAGGCGATGGTTCCCGTCCACAATGTCGTGACAACCCATGTTCTCCAGGTGAACCCGCTGCTCCTTCAGGAACTGAAGAGCTTTGTCCACGTTCTCCAGACAGTGAATACGCATCCGGCCCTTGGTGGGCTTTGGCTGCACACATGCAGAGAAGGAGGAGAAGTGTACTATGTGTGTACTGTACCAGCCTCTCTCCTGACATGTGTGTACTGTGTGTACTGTACCAGCCTCTCTCCTGACATGTGTGTACTGTGTGTACTGTACCAGCCTCTCTCCTGACATGTGTGTACTGTGTGTGTACTGTGTGTACTGTACCAGCCTCTCTCCTGACATGTGTGTACTGTGTGTACTGTACCAGCCTCTCTCCTGACATGTGTGTACTGCGTGTGTACTGTGTGTACTGTACCAGCCTCTCTCCTGACATGTGTGTACTGTGTGTACTGTACCAGCCTCTCTCCTGACAGAACCTCCAGCAGTTTGATCAGCATCCGTCCGTCTCTCAGGTCCATGTAGAGGTCTGTGATCCTGCAGGAGACTCTGGACAAGTGAGAGTTTACCCACTTAGTGAAGGTCTTCTTCTGCACCGCCTCCCGCTCATCTACACACAGACACACACACACACACACGCACAATATAGGTCACTTTATGTTACCAGATATTTAACTATCAGGGTGTCTGATGATTAAACAGTTACAAATATAACGCATGTTGATCAGAGCCAATCAGGAGCCAGTCCTCAAAGTGATGATGATCAAATATTTAAGTACTGTTACTTTTTTTGGTTTTCATATTATTATTTGTAGTATTGAGAGTAGGAGAAGAAGAACCTAGAGGAAAATGTCTCTCATGATGTTTTTGTTGTGATGTCATCGACTCTCATTGAACTGTAAACATGACGTCATCAGAGGAGCCTTTCGATTGGTTGGTTGGCTTTTCACCTTCACGTCTTCGGGAGGAATTGAAACATGTCGTCTTGAGTTCAGAAGCTCTTTGAGGTTCTCAGGAACCATTGTGTATGACCTTTGACCCTCCCTCTTCTTCTGCTGCTTCTGACCTTGCAGCTGTATTTGAAGTGAGGCCCCGCCTCCTCCGCCATTGCTGGGCGAGCTGCTGCCCGAGTGTTTATGAATAAAATCTACACAGCTGATCAGCTGATGTAAAGCTCCGCCTCCAGACAAAGCGTCTTCCTCGTGATGACGAAGTCGTTCAGGTTCTTATTTAATAACTAAATCACCTGGAGATCCAGACGGGTTTCAACACCACAGAAGAAGAAAAGTTGAATTGCAACTGAAGAAGAAGAAGTCCTTGTGTCTCCGGGAGCCAAGAGTCCAGAGGTCAGTGTGTGTGTGTGTGTGTGTGTGTGTGTGTGTGTGTGTGTGTGTGTGTGTGTGTGTGTGTGTGTGTGTGGAATCAGCAGCCACTGTAATAACGGTGGGGAAACACTGCCCTCACATCCTCACCCCAGGGGGGGGTCACCATTAACCCCCATTAGCAGGTCTGTGGATTGAGGAGAGAACATGCAGAAAGGTGCTGGGGGGTCGAACCCAGGACCTTCTTCTGTGGGGGGACGTTACCAACAAGCACTCGGAGTTGAATATTCCTTTAAAAACATGGATATGAGAATGATGTCATTGTGGATGTGAACAGGAGGGCGGGGTTAGAGGGGTGGGGGGGGGTTCCCTTCATTGTTCCTTCACATTCTGACTGTAGGACAGAAAATAAGAAACAAACATCCTGCATTACGTTATATTCTCCTCCTCCCTCCGGATACTTCAGCTTTAGAGATACAAAGGACCTGCAGCTATTTTGCTATAAATCTGTTATGAGTTACTAGATATTACTGGTCTCCTGACCAGTGAGTTAACTGAGTTAACTGAGTTATCAGTTAACTCACACGTTTAAAGGACGGAACATTTAAATAATCAGGTACAGAAACATGACTTCATGTATCAGTTTCTCCTGGACACGACTGACATTATTTATTATCCTGCTAACAGAAGTCTGATCTAGTGTCCAAAAGCAGAAGAGGAAGCAGGGTGTCCCGACCAATCAGCAGAGAGCGCCCGGCTCCTCTGTCTGAGGCCGTCAGCTGATTGGACGTAATACGAGTATAAGAACAACATCCAGCTGTCAGCAGAGCCACAATAAGACACCTGTGAGTTGACCCTTTCAGTGTAAAACACATGAGCACCTAACCCTTCAAAATAAAATCCCTTCAGAATAAAACTGTTGAAACTTCCCTGCTGTGAAGAAGCGCTCACTGCTCTGACACGCGTTTAAATATAAGAGGGATCAAAGAGTCATGTTGGGTGGGGGGTCGGGGTCGGGGGTCGGGGGTCGGGGGGCTCCTACCTGCCAGCGCTTTGATGCGGGAGCGTTCGAAGAGGCGGGCCGAGCTGTTCTCGTTGTCCCACTCCTCGTCCCAGCGGTTGTTGACCGTGTCGTTGCTGCTGTACTGCTGCTGCAGCTCCAGGTGATCCAAGTCGGCGGCGACCGTCGTCATCGTGACCTTTCACCTCTGACACACACCTCGAAGTCAGCGGGGACGCGTCCTCATCGGCGGCTTCAGGCCGAGTCCTAAAGGACGTCAGGACATCAATAGAAACACATATAATACACGTGTGTGTCACAGTGCACACACACACACACACCTGTCACTCAGGTTTATGTGTAAACATTGAAATGTTTGATGCGATGACGTCGTGATGACATAACGTTGTGTCCTGCTCGGTCAGCTGACTGGAGCTAATGGAGGAAGTGAAGCACAAGCGTCCATTAAGGACGTCCTCCCATTAAGGACGTCCTCGGGGACCATTAACGGAGCGCACTTCCCAGAATCCTCTGCTGGATGGTGGAAACAACTCTTTAAGGGCTGCCAGTCAGGAGGACCATCGGTCAGAGGTCAAAGGTCGTAGGGTAACTCGAGAAGCAGAGGAGGCAGTTAACAAGTACGCTGACTTAAGTACTCATTACAGTATTACTTCTACTTGCTGGTACTACTTGTACTTGAAGGTTCTCACAGAACAGCAACGTCATGTATTAGTACACAATGTCAAACAAACATGAATCCAGCAACACGAGAAAGTGGAACAACATTTAGATTTACGTTTGAAACATCATTAAATAAATAAATCCTAATTAAAGCCGAGAGGTTTATTCTAAAGAAAAGATGTTAGAGGAGAGCAGAGTAAACTGGGAGGCTGACAGGAAGGAGGGGGGGGGGGCAGGAAGGGTCACGAGCGCCGCCCTCTGGCTCCACATTCCACCAACGTGACGACGGCCACGGAAAGCCTAGTTTATCGTGTGCGCTTTCAGAGACACGCAAGGGGCTCTAGCGTGTGCGTGTCCCTCGCGTGTCTTTTCACACCTCCTTACGCGCGTCACCAGGCTGTGATTGGTCTCTGACTACGTCCTTTAGAGTCTCACGTCTCCGTTTTCACAGCACAATACGGCCGTTATTAAAAGGAAGAACGTTTACGAGAGAACGGATCAGATTGAAGAGCTTTTGAGGGAAGAAATGCGTAAATATGAGCGCTTGTACAAGCCGTCATTGGCGGACTATGAGGACGCCGGATGGCCTCTGATTCATGGAGGGAGATCTCCACAAACGAGGGGACAAAGTCGTGGAGGAAAATACGGGACAAATGTGTCCTTGATGAAAAGCAGCAGTGTGGATGCACGGGGCAATAAAGTCTATGATCAATAAATAAAGCAACCAGCGACTTCCACACACAAAGACGTGACTCTCCAGGTCGTCTTCAACAAAACACGTGTCTCCACCTGTTGTTCTGGAGGTGAATCGCTCTGCAACACACGCAGGACTTTACAACCAGGAAGTGAAACCATAGAACCACGAATCAAAGAATAGAACCACAAATAAAACCATAGAACCACGAATCAAACTATAGAACCACAAATAAAACCATAGAACCACGAATCAAACTATAGAACCACAAATAAAACCATAGAACCACGAATCAAACTATAGAACCATGAATAAAAACGAGTCCATCGACACGACGAAAGCCGCAGACACAGTTGCAGAAGCATGCATGTAACTGATGCTAATTAGCTAACATGTGTTAGCGTATTAGCTTGTAACAACAAACAAATGAGGGAGAGCAACTATTAGTGTTAGCCTAGCTTAGCATGGGTTGCTTTTGTGTGTGCTGACTGAAGGAAAGACTCCATGAAGCGTGGACAGTCACAGCTGAGGAAACACACAACATCCACACAGCAGAAGTTGTGTGTGTGTGTGTGTGTGTGTGTGTGTGTGAGGCAGCTGCTGCAGGGAGACAGGTGACACACACACACACACACACACAGGGAGTGTCGTTGATCAGACATCGAACACAGAACTCATTCATGAGGACAAAACAGAGCAGATGGAGACATAAATACACACATTTAAATACACACATATAAATACACACATATAAATACACACATACATTGCTATAGTCAAGTTTTAAAGGATAATGTTGTTGTTGTTATTGTTGTTGTTATGAATCCCACTGCCCCGCATAGTAAGCCCCGCCCTGTGCAGCATTGAAGCGCTACCATTGGCCAGTGCTCACCTGAGCTCCTAGAAGTCAATGTCTGACCTCTACCTGACCTCTGACCTCTGACCTCTCTGCTCTGCATGTGATAAACTGCTTGTTCCTCCTCACTGAGAGCAAAACACTCGACTAGATCTCCACTCTTTGCTGTCCTGCTCCTAAATGGTGGAAGGAGGTCTCTGAAGACATCAGGACCACAGAGAGCCTTCACATCTTCAGACTAAAGACACACCTCTTCAGACTCTACCTCCACTAACACACTAACTACCTGCAGCACTTACATTGGACTTATAATGGTTCTTATCTACAGCAAGTTGTACATCGGCTTATTTGATGAAATTGCACTTTTCTTGTTTCTTGTTCTTCTGAGTTTGTGTCCTGATGGTTGAAATGTTCTTATTGTAAGTCGCTTTGGATAAAAGCGTCAGATAAATGACGCGTGATGTGACCAGCTGCTTGTTTACTGACGGTCCGAGGGAATCGGTTACTGAATGTGATTAGCCCCGCCCTGCTTTATGGTCTATTAGAGACCTGTCAATCAGCGTGTAGCCCCGCCCTAAAGCACCCCCTGCTTTATGGTCTATTAGAGACCTGTCAATCAGTGTGTAGCCCCGCCCTAAAGCATTCCCTGCTTTATGGTCTATTTGAGACCTGTCAATCAGTGTGTAGTCCCGCCCTAAAGCACCCCCTGCTTTATGGTCTATCCGAGACCTGTCAATCAGTGTGTAGCCCCGCCCTGCTTTATGGTCTATTTGAGACCTGTCAATCGGTGTGTAGCCCCGCCCTAAAGCCCCCCCTGCTTTATGGTCTATCCGAGACCTGTCAATCAGTGTGTAGCCCCGCCCTAAAGCATCCCCTGCTTTATGGTCTATTAGAGACCTGTCAATCAGCGTGTAGCCCCGCCCTAAAGCATCCCCTGCTTTATGGTCTATTAAGCGAATTTGACAATTCGACTCCAGCCTAGGAATTCTCTGAATAAGGAAAGGAACTTCAATGCTTTCTTAAGTAGACATTTCATTGGTCGGTTCAGTACGCAGATCAGATCATGTGACTAACTGGTTTGCGTTAATAACGTTTTCCTTTGAACCTGGTTGTTTGTGTGTCTGCACGACTCACACTAACAACACATGAAGCATCGGAGACGCTTCTTTGTAGCCGCTGCAGACGGACGTCCCCAACAAGCGTCTCCGTCCATCACAACTAGCAGCTCAGTGGAAGAGGAGTCCATTCACTAAACACCGCCTTGTCCTTTCCTAAGTCCTCATCAACTCTCCTAACCACTTTTCCTTGACCCTGTGACGTATTCCACAGGTCAAGGAAAGGTAGTTAGGAATAGATGTCAGGGGGTCCTTTATTAGACAATTCAAATCCAGCCTTAGAGACCTGTCAATCAGCAGGTGGCCCCGCCCCAAAGCGTCCCCTGCTTTATGGTCTGTTTGACTCTAAATGGACCATCAGTCACTAAATGAACATCATGCTGTGTTGAAGAAGACTTGAAACTAGAGACTGAGACATAAACTCATGTTTACAACGTTTACTGAGGGAATAAATCCAGACAGAAGTCAGAAGTCATTTTAGACGTCTTATGCTAGAATAAAGCTAACAACACAAGCTAGCTATTAGACTGTGATGTGATGAGAGAACTTCTGGTCTCCACCCTGATTGGACAACCACACTCTACACTTTAACAGCGTGTGTGTGTGTGTGTGTGTGTGTTGATAGGATGTATAGCACAGACGAGCCCAAACAAAGTCAACAGTTCCAGAAACAGCAAAAAAAACACACACACTTTTTAATGAAACCAACAAGATTAATTATCAATAAACTTATGAGGAGCCACTGATCAGCTGTCTCTGAAATAATGAATCATATTTATTAAATCAACCCAAGACACAAAGAAGACGAAATATACGTTCCTCTGAGATGTAGTCAGAAGTCCCACTGGTTGAGATGCTATGCTATGCTATGCTATGCTGTCTGACTATCAAACCGAGATGTAAACACATTGTAAACCACTCAGACAACTTGTTCCCATTGTGAACGTCTCTGGAACGTTTCGGTTCCTCTCGCATTGATCGCTCCTGTGATTCCCGGAGGACACGACTTCCCGTCGGCTTCCATTAACACTAATGGGCTCTCACAGGATATGGATCTCCTTCAGCACCGGTTTCCAAGCGTTCTAGGAGTTTGGAGAACAACACTGGGGGAAATCCTTCTGCTGTCCTACACAGGGTCCTCTGAATGTTGAGGGACTGAACACCTAAAGTACATAGAGAGAACAAGGGGGGACCTCTGGGGAACATCTAGAGAACTAGGGATCGCCTGAGAACATCTAGGGATCGCCTGAGAACATCTAGAGATCGCCTGAGAACATCTAGAGATCGCCTGAGAACATCTAGAGATCGCCTGAGAACATCTAGGGAGCGTCTGGAGAACGTAAACGAAGCGCAGAGACGGTTTGTACTGGCGATGATTTCCATCTTCATCTGTCAACATTTGATTGATGGTCTGAAAACAAGTCCGTCAAATGTTTCAAACTAGAGAAGCATCAAACGGTGAAGAGCAGGAAGAAGAATTAACTGCTTATTGATCACGAAGAGGAAACACAAACATGATCACAGGAGGTTCTGGAGGCCGCTGCTTCTCTCCATCCGGGTACTCGGGTCCCTCACGGTACCGAGAAGGTTCTGTTTATTGTCCTGAACGCGCGCGCGTACACAAACGCGCGGGTTGCGCGCGCTTGCATGGACGTGCACGCACACACCTCCTCCTCCTCCCGCGGCCACGCCTGGTTCTGCTCCACGCATGGCGCACCGTTATTCTCCTCCATCCTCAGACCCTAATGGCTGCTGGGGGCGGACACGCGGGCCGAGGAGCGCCGCGGCCCGGGTGCAGGAGGCCGGGAGGACCGGTGGAGAGGGACCGGGCCTCCCGGAGGACTCACGGCCGCAGACAGAGTCTCCTCAGACTGGCAAGTTTACCGAAGGATCCGATGCAATCACAGCGGAAATACACTAGAGACCAGCAGAGACCAGTACAAGGTGCTTACCTGCTCAGAAGATCTCAGAGAGTCTGCGAACTTCAGCCGAGGACGCGAGGAGTCCGGCGGGAGGAGCGGCGGACGGGAGGCTGCTGCAGGGAATGACGGGAAAGAATCCGCACTGCCCCCCCTCCTCACTCCTCCCCTTCCTCCTCCCCCTCCCCACTCCTCCCCTTCCTCCTCCCCCTCCTCATCCTCCGAACACAGCTAGCTGCCTCTCATTTGGTGGGCTGCGTCCTCACGAGGACCCGGATTTCCGGTCTAAGAGGGCGGGTCCTTTAAGGACCGCATAGTCTGAACCGAGCGGTCCTACGGGGGACTTCCTGCTTGCGTCATCGGCCTTTCCTCCGCTGCTCCCGTTGCCTAGCAACCCGCTGTCCCAGATAAAGATGTTTATCTTCTTCCACCTTCTGATAGATTTTAAATTCTAATTAAATCAGTTAAACCCTGAATGTTTCAATCTTAAGGCAGAGATCAATAACCTGATACATACTTGTTTGTTTCTCTTCATCAACTTAATTTAAGGTTCTTCTCCTCAGCAGCAAGTTTAAGATCCTTATAACATCACATTGCTAGAGGTTCGCTCCATAGATGCTGGTCACTTGTTCCAAAAGTAGCAGAACCTTCAGTTATCGATCTCCTCTTCTGTGGAACCAGCTTCCACTTTCAGTCATTCATCATTTAAGATGAAGCTTAAAACTTTCCTCTTTGATATTAGTTAGAGCTAGCTCAGGTTAGCATGGACGCTCAACCTGGCTCACAAAGACAGAGACACGTCATGGACCGACCGGCCCCCCCCCAGGAGGCACGAGGAGAGCATTTTATTGAGGGTTGAGGTGAAAAGAGGACCAGGACCCCCAGGAGGCACGAGGAGAGCATTTTATTGAGGGTTGGGGTGAAAAGAGGACCAGGACCCCCCCCAGGGGGGGGCAGGAGACGCAGCAGTCAGAAGTCCAGCCACTCGGCCATGTAGACGCAGTGCGACGGAGAGATCTCTCCTCCATCGTGACAGTCCTCAAACACCTGAGGACAGAAGACAGGAAGTCAGCGTTGGGCCAATGAGAAGACTCAAACCCCCCCCCCGATCCCTTGTTACCGGGCAGAGTCCACAGGGCGTCCTGACCAGGCCCGTGGGCTGGATGACGGCGTTGACCCCGCGGTACAGCTTCATCTGTCCGTCCACGCTGCCCGCCGTGCCCTCCTTGGCGGCGATGACGCTCATCTCCACCTTCCCGTCGTAGATCAGCGTGTTCAGGATGGTCTCGATGTCGTCCATGGACAGGTCCACCTGGTGTTAAACACCTGTCAATCAACCTGCAGGCAGAGGTCTACCCTCAGCGAAGACAACCGGTAGTGACATGTGTGACGTCACAAAGGGGGCGGAGCCGCTCGGCGTCACCTTGCTGATTCCCAGCTCACAGATGTACTTCCAGACTTCATGGGAGGTGGCGAAAGAACTGTTCCTCTGCACCATGGGGCTCTGCTTACTGTCGATGGCTGCTTCTGCCTGAACACACCACGGGTCACGTGACGCCACGCGACGCCACGCGGGTCACGTGACGCCACAACAACCAAACACCAGCAGCACAGGAGCAACAGAAACCAACAAATACTAATGAATCATTTCCTCATACAAACTGGTGACATTAAGGTTGCCACCTTCAGTACGGACAGATAAGGGACGCTACGGCCAACGGGGGGACGAGGCGGACGAGGACAGGGAGGGAAGGACTCAAGTATCACCCACTCAGGGGCAGAACAGGACGCGTCTTCACAGAGGGTGGGATTATTTGCATGCGATGCTGCAGTGACAAACCGCGTCCCGTATTGATTGAAAACGGGACGGTTGAGTATTTGCAGGGACGGGTGTCCCCCCTGGGGGACATCAGAATAGCAGTTTAAGTTGAACCTTGCTCTGTAGGAACTTGAAGCACTGCTGGTTGAGAACTTCAACGAACTCGGACTCAAAGTCCTGGTCGCTGTACCAGGCGCCGCCCGTCACCGAGCGGTCCGGCTGCAGGTTGTACAGCATGTAGACCTTCTTCTTGGAGGCCTGCACACAACCAAGGGGGGCGGGTCAGAGGGGGAACCGGGTCTGAGCTGCTGAAGGTCACACTTGAAACTCACAGCCACGGATTTGACGGCTTTGATGAGCTTCTTGCTCTCCAGGTTCTTCAGGATCTTGTTGACCTCGGTCAGAGGGAGGTTGCTCTTGAAGCGGATGTCTCTGCTCCAGATCCCTGGAGACCAGAATGTCAGGGTGAGACCAGGACACGTGGCACCGGGTCCAGATGTGTAGAACAATCAGAGGCCCCCTCAGGCCCTGATGGCACAGATGTCAAACGCGTGGCCCGCGGGCCAAATACGGGACGAGAGGCCGGTTGGGTTTGTTTTTTCATATTGATATAAAAAGGTCTTGGGCCTTAAACCTGGACCCTTTAGGATACCTTTGTTTCCTGCATCCTCGATCACCTGATAGACCAACTTCTCCTGGTTGTCTGAGCCTTTCATTTTACTGAAACACAAGAAGGAGGACGAGGTGATGCAGAAGAGGAGGATCATCGTCATTAGAGGTGTAGAAGAAGAGGTTACCCAGCGCCCTGCGTGTCCTTCATCCTGTACAGGAGACCTGAACTGTTCCTCAGCAGGTCCAGCTGACCCTGGAACCAGAAACACAGAGCACATGACAACACTGGAGTCCAATTGTCCAAAAATGACCTGCTGCTGCCCGTCCCTCTGTTCCTCACACGATCTGCGTTTCTACGTCATCACCCTTATTTCTCGTGAACGGACCAATGATGCGTCACGATTTAAATGGGACTCATCTCCTTCGGTGAAGGATGGTCCAGTGGTTCCTGTGCTAAATAGGCCGGTCAACGAATACTCTACATTCGACTCCGGCGCGCCTGACTGACTGAATATCACATGAATAAAATAGACCAGATGTCGGTACCTAAAACCTTCAATCACTGAATGAAGCCCGACGTCCTCATTCCTGATACTTGGGACAAGAACCGCGACATTAAACAGAGAGACACCGAGAGACACAGAGAGAGAGAGAGACACATTACATTTACATTACATGTGATTTAGTGGACGCTTTTGTCCAAAGCGACGTACAATAGGTGCATTCAAACATAGGGTACAACCCTAACCCAAGACACAGAGAGACAGAGAGAGAGACACAGAGAGACAGAGAGAGAAACAGACAGACAGAGACACAACAGACAGACACAGAGAGACGACAGAGACAGAGGCAGACAGAGAGAGACAGATCTGCGGTCTTGGTCATTAGTTAGTAACATGTTGTTAAATAGGTTTAAACTTAAATAAATTACCTATACAAGTAGTTATGTCTCGTATTAATTTGTCCTGTTATTGACGCATCTAAAGCGCAACCAGATATTCAGATATCGGTCTTTTTTTAAAGCGAATGTTCGAACGTCCCTTTTGACAGCCCTACTGCTGAAGGAGCCCAGCGAGGAAGCATCGAGGCTCCTTTCCTTCATCAGACAGCTGCTATCTACTCCACTTCCTCTCACGCAGTGAGGAACCTTCAGAAGAACATTTGTTGGTATCCAGCCAGGACACAAGTCACTGACCAGCGACAGCAGCTTGTTGATGACCATGGCTCTCTGCTGAGGCTCCAGGTGGGGCATGTCGTTCTGGATCACCTGGTCTGTGATCCCGTGAGGGAGCTGCTGACACAGCTCTTTGATCCTGGACGGGGACACACACGGGCGGGACACATGGGGACACATGGGGACACATGGAGACACATGGAGACACATGGAGACACACACACACACCGTTTAGTTCGGTGGATTAACGTAAATACGGAAGTCATCCCTTCACGTGGCTCCGGGTTCCGGCCTCAGATGAAGTCAAACCCCGGGTTCGGCGCGCTGGTTACGGACCCGTGAAGCGGTTTGTGTGTCGACTGTGAGCCGAACTCACGACGAACTCACTCCGGTTCAGAAATGGTGTTTATTCACATCCAAGTAACTTTCGTGAGTGTGATGATGGGCGAGTGAACGTGAAATATTCGGTTCTGCGTTCGGCGGACCGACCTGTTCTCCACCTCCACGACGTCCAACACGTTCGTCTCCCTTTTCAACTTCACCTCCGACATCTTGGTTCCGTCCCCGTCTTCTCCCCGAGCTGCGGTCCTGTTATTTAGCCTGGTAGCTAATGTTGTGTCAGACAGCCATGTTGGTTCCGGGTCCTTAAAGTCAGCAGGGTCGTCCTGAAAACTGCCTGCTGAATAAATCATTTCGAGATATAAAATAAAAGCTTTTGTTTTATTGATTTAAAATATAATATAGAATATATTAAAGACATTTAGAGTCCTCGGAGGTTCCTCCTCACGGGCTTACTTTTCTGTAGAAGAAGTCGCTCATTGAAACAAACAAAAGAAGCCGTGCCTGGAGGAGCGCGTAACCATGGCGACGCGTCGGCAGCAGGACCTCGTTGTCATGGTGACGCGTCCGCAGAAGAAGGTCGGTTCAGCCAAAGTTTCCTTTGCTTCATCTTTAAGCTGAAGTAAGCCCTTATTCAAAGCTTCTCTATGATTCCTGTGTGTTTAAGTGCTTCTACACGACGTGTTGTCTGTACGATCAGCTAACTCCTGTTATCTGAAGTATTATAATTTACTTATTTACCGCTTAAACAGTTACGGTACTCATACAAATATCGAACTATACTGCTATAGTACAATACGTAAGTATATGCTGTGTGAGTTGTGTTATTCCACACAGCTGTAGTTCCACACTGTTGTACTTGATGGATTGATTGACAGGCAGACTCCCGTCGTCATGACAGCAGGAGCAGTGTCAGCTCCGCTCATCATTCCCATGATCCACCTGCAGACTCACAGAGCCAAAAACCACATAGACACCAACACACCCGTCTCCATTCAATCAGGTACAAGCACACAGCTCTGTCCTCTCCCCCTCACCTTCATCATCATCCTCATCACCTGTCTGTCCAGGTGTCTTTTCAGGGAGATACAAGAGACATGGTAGGAAGGACCTGTTCTCATCAGACGTTCTGTCCTACCATGTCTCCTGCCCCCTCTGGTCTCCTAGACACTCCTGATGTTCTGATCTTCTACACTCTGGATGGGTCTAAGCCGTCCTTCGGGCCTCGGGAGTCAAAGGGCAGCAGGAGGTACGGCGGCCCGATTCTGCTGCCCGCTGGTCGAGTGGCCGTCAGAGCGGTCGCTGTCACCAGGTAACTGTCACTTCCTGTCCCGTCCCTGTTTCACCAACATCTGTGGCTGAAGACCGTCAAAATTCTGATTACTAATCCCCCCCCCCTCTCGCTCTAGAGACGGCAGAGACAGCTCCACAGTGACGAAGGTTTTCTCTGTTGAGCTTGTTGAGTCAAACGAGGATCAAGTAAGACTTCATTTCCTGTCGTAGACTTCAATATATGTACATATTAAAGTTTGAAACTGTTTTCATTTCAGCGTCAGTGTGAAGGAACCTTGATCAGCTCTGGTCCTTTATTGAAGCCCTCAGGTCTGTTACTCTACAAATGAATAAACATGTGTAATAACATAATAAATATAGTCTGTGACAATATTACTGTTAAATTACGTCCTCCATCAGGTGGTCTCCTGACCGGGGGACTGGGCTCTCCCACCAAACCACAACCAGCTGGATCCTCCCAACCTTCCCAGTCAGCGGCGAGCAGACAGCAGACTGACTTCCTGCGGTACGGACACGCTTCCACAAGACTCCTCTGATGTGTCCTCGTCTCCTTCTGAAAACCAAACCAGCAAATGGACGTGTCTCTACCTGTGTGTCCAGGTGTGCTCCGTGTCAGCGTCCTCGTCCCTCTGATCCATTCTGTGGGTTCCGTGCTCAGTGTGGACCTTCACTTCCTGTGTTAGATGAGCAGAGACGCCGCCCTGCTGAGGGAGGACAGGTACCTCACCGCTGTCCCTGGATTCAGCTCATTGACCATGATCTGATTTATTGATATTGACAGATAGGGACCATGTGTGTGTCTGTATGTGTGTGTCTCAGGTGCTTCGCTGTGTGTTGTGTAACTCTCTGGTTCCTGTTAACACTCGCACATGTTTAATCTGTGAGGCTGCCGTCCATCAACAACAGCCACAGTCTAGCGTTGCACGGCAGGTACACACACACCACACACACACACACACACACACACAGGTGTATCTGCCTCAGCAGCCCAGTGCCCCCCGTGGGCTCAGCAGCCTGCAGGACGTAGCGCTGCTTTAGGTAAGCTAAGCAGGCTATCTCTTGGATAGCCTAGCTTAGCACTAAGACTGGAGCTTCTGTTCATTTAAATGGATGGATGGAGCGGGGCGAGAAGTTTGAGCCCGTCTTTGTGCTAAGCTTGTGCGGAGAGTGAAGCATTGTGGGAAACATAGTGCTATGTGTACTTCTAGCCCGGCCACGCGGCCAGCTATGTGGTTTGTTGGCGTTGCGGAGCGAATGGACCCCCGCATGCCTTCTACTGCGCAACCTGTGGCGCCTTCCTGGAAGCCCCGCCCCCACCAACATCTTGCGGTGACATCACTCAACCTGTTGGGGCTGCCGCCACACTCCAGGTACACCAGAACATCTGACATGATGTATCTCCTAGTAAACAACATGTGACACACACTGTCTCTACCTGTGTGAGCAGGGGTCAGCCCCCTGGAGAGCCACGCCCCCCTCCGGCCCCCCTCCACCCCCAAAGGTAACAACGCCCAGTAAGGATCAGTCCACGCAGACAGTTGGACTCTATTACCCATCAGCCACGGAGCTCCAGAGGAAGGAAACACAGAGGAAACTTCAACTGAGCAAGCAGCATTCAGCCAGAGACCAACGGCCACCACTGACCTCCATCAGCCCAGGGAGAGGTGAACTAATACTACTAGTACCACTAGCAGTACTACTGGTAGGAGTAGTAGCACCACTGACCTCCATCAGCCCAGGGAGAGGTGAACTAATACTACTAGTACCACTAGCAGTACTACTGGTAGGAGTAGTAGCACTACTGACCTCCATCAGCCCAGGGAGAGGTGAACTACTACTAGTACCACTAGCAGTACTACTGTAGGAGTAGTAGCACCACTGACCTCCATCAGCCCAGGGAGAGGTGAACTAATACTACTAGTACCACTAGCAGTACTACTGTAGGAGTAGTAGCACCACTGACCTCCATCAGCCCAGGGAGAGGTGAACTACTACTAGTACCACTAGCAGTACTACTGGTAGGAGTAGTAGCACTACTGACCTCCATCAGCCCAGGGAGAGGTGAACTACTACTAGTACCACTAGCAGTACTACTGTAGGAGTAGTAGCACTACTGACCTCCATCAGCCCAGGGAGAGGTGAACTAATACTACTAGTACCACTAGCAGTACTACTGGTAGGAGTAGTAGCACTACTGACCTCCATCAGCCCAGGGAGAGGTGAACTAATACTACTAGTACCACTAGCAGTACTACTGTAGGAGTAGTAGCACTACTGACCTCCATCAGCCCAGGGAGAGGTGAACTAATACTACTAGTACCACTAGCAGTACTACTGGTAGGAGTAGTAGCACTACTGACCTCCATCAGCCCAGGGAGAGGTGAACTAATACTACTAGTACCACTAGCAGTACTACTGGTAGGAGTAGTAGCACTACTGACCTCCATCAGCCCAGGGAGAGGTGAACTAATACTACTAGTACCACTAGCAGTACTACTGGTAGGAGTAGTAGCACCACTGACCTCCATCAGCCCAGGGAGAGGTGAACTAATACTACTAGTACCACTAGCAGTACTACTGTAGGAGTAGTAGCACCACTGACCTCCATCAGCCCAGGGAGAGGTGAACTAATACTACTAGTACCACTAGCAGTACTACTGTAGGAGTAGTAGCACCACTGACCTCCATCAGCCCAGGGAGAGGTGAAAGACTCTGGACAGGAAACAAAATAGTCTTGTATTATTATTACTCGTACTAGTACTGACCTATGTGCGCCCTGGTAGAGGTAAAATACCACTACTACCTGCGCTAGTTGTACTAGTATTTATTTTTTACTAGTGATACTAGTAGCATTTCTTCTTGACTCAAACCCGTCCATGTCCTCAGGTTTCTGGAGGAAGCAGCTGGATCACCTGTGTGCTCACCTGAGGAGCTACGCCCAGAACAACGCCCCCTTCAGGACCCTGCTAGGAGAACCCCGTCTGGGCCAGGTACGCAAAGGCGAACCCGTACCTCACCTGTATCGTGACCGGTCCTGATCCTCTCCACGAACAAATCTCAGTCTAGATCCTCTATGTGAGTCAGTCTCGAGGGAGGAAGAGCGATCTCCTTGAGTTTTCAATGACCCAGTATCAGATCTTGTGATCACCTGACCAGGTGCAGGCGGTTCTCCCTGTGCGGTACCTCCGGTGGATGTCAGGTGACGTGTTGTGCTCCTGCTCTCTTCAGATGGTTTCCGCTGCGATTCAAGAAGATCGTTATGAAGTCAGCTTGACCTTCAGCTTTGTGTCAGCCGGAGGAAGACAACGTCAGGTCTGTCGATGACCCGAAGGATCGGAGTTCACCTCCGATCACCTGTTTGGCGAGTGACGAAAGGTGGGCGTGTCGGTTCTCAGGTGGAGCAGGCAGCTGACGGCCTTGGACCCCCAGCTGGGACCGAGACTCTGGGCGCCACGATAGAGCCATCGGTTGACTGCCAACGCGGCACATGGTCCGAAGATAAAGCTAACGATGCTAACGACGCTCACAGACCAACCCTGAGACCCAGACCTCCGGTGAGAAACCCGGCCGAATGTCTGAACTCGCCTGACACGCGGACTCTCTGATCGGTTCTCGTGGTTCCAGGTGAGGGATGTGCAGCTGCTGAAGGAGCTCGGTCCAGGTCCGGGTCGAGGTCGCATCAGCATCATCCAGCAGCTCCTGGATCAGGTACAAGCGTCTGTGCAAAACTTCTGAGATGCTGCCCAATTGGTCGATACTATTGCTGCTTTTACCGATCACCTGACATGGACTGATTGGTCCGTCACCAGGGGGCGGACCCGTCCTGCTGCGACGCGAATGGCCGCCATGCTCTAGCGGTTGCCGTGGTGAACGGTCACCATGACGTACTTCCTGTTTTGGTGCAGCGTGGAGCCAACGTGGATCAGCAGTCTGGAGAGTTAGTAGTCCTTGTAGTAGTGCTACTACCACTACGGTGGGATGGCTACTACCACTAGTAGTAGTACTACTAAGTAATAGTGGTAATACTTTCAGAGAAAGAAAAGCTGCGGTGCAAAAAGTAAATCCAGTAACATCAGCTGATCAATAACAAAGTCACACTCTTCTTCGTCAGGATGAAGAACACGGCTCTGCATGAAGCTGCAGCTCTGGGCTCTGAAGGTCTGAAGGCTGCTGAGGTCCTGCTCAGGTATGAAACACCTGGTCCACCTGTACCAGCAATAGTACTGTTATTAGTACTGGTCCTACTAGTACTCTTACCACTACAAGTACTGCTGCTGAACACCATCAGCCCAGCAGAAGTACAACGCTGCTGATACAACACACAAACCACAAAGACACAAACTAAACCACAAAGACACAACCTAAACCACAAAGACACAAACCAAACCACAAAGACACAACCTAAACCACAAAGACACAACCTAAACCACAAAGACACAAACCAAACCACAAAGACACAAACTAAACCACAAAGACACAAACTAAACCACAAAGACACAAACCAAACCACAAAGACACAACCTAAACCACAAAGACACAACCTAAACCACAAAGACACAAACCAAACCACAAAGACACAACCTTAACCACAAAGACACAAACCAAACCACAAAGACACAAACTAAACCACAAAGACACAACCTAAACCACAAAGACACAACCTAAACCACAAAGACACAACCTAAACCACAAAGACACAAACCAAACCACAAAGACACAAACTAAACCACAAAGACACAAACTAAACCACAAAGACACAAACTAAACCACAAAGACACAAACCAAACCACAAAGACACAAACCACCACAAAGACACAAACCTAAACCACAAAGACACAAACCAAACCACAAAAGACACAAACCAAACCACAAAGACACAAACCTAAACCACAAAGACACAAACCAAACCACAAAAGACACAACCTAAACCACAAAGACACAAACCAAACCACAAAAGACACAAACCAAACCACAAAGACACAAACCAAACCACAAAGACACAAACCAAACCACAAAGACACAAACCAAACCACAAAGACACAAACCAAACCACAAAGACACAAACTAAACCACAAAGACACAACCTAAACCACAAAAGCCACAACCTAAACCACAAAGACACAACCTAAACCACAAAGACACAAACTAAACCACAAAGACACAACCTAAACCACAAAGACACAAACTAAACCACAAAGACACAAACTAAACCACAAAGACACAAACTAAACCACAAAGACACAACCTAAACCACAAAGACACAAACTAAACCACAAAGACACAAACCAAACCACAAAGACACAAACTAAACCACAAAGACACAAACCACCACAGACACAAACTAAACCACAAAGACACAAACCACCACAAAGACACAAACCACCACAAAGACACAAACTAAACCACAAAGACACAAACCAAACCACAAAGACACAAACTAAACCACAAAGACACAAACTAAACCACAAAGACACAAACCAAACCACAAAGACACAAACCAAACCACAAAGACACAAACTAAACCACAAAGACACAAACCACCACAAAGACACAAACTAAACCACAAAGACACAAACCAAACCACAAAGACACAAACTAAACCACAAAGACACAAACCACCACAGACACAAACTAAACCACAAAGACACAAACCACCACAAAGACACAAACTAAACCACAAAGACACAAACCAAACCACAAAGACACAAACTAAACCACAAAGACACAAACCACCACAGACACAAACTAAACCACAAAGACACAAACCACCACAAAGACACAAACTAAACCACAAAGACACAAACCAAACCACAAAGACACAAACTAAACCACAAAGACACAAACTAAACCACAAAGACACAAACTAAACCACAAAGACACAAACCAAACCACAAAGACACAAACCACCACAAAGACACAAACCACCACAAAGACACAAACCAAACCACAAAGACACAAACCAAACCACAAAGACACAAACTAAACCACAAAGACACAAACCAAACCACAAAGACACAAACCAAACCACAAAGACACAAACTAAACCACAAAGACACAAACCAAACCACAAAGACACAAACCACCACAAAGACACAAACTAAACCACAAAGACACAAACCAAACCACAAAGACACAAACCAAACCACAAAGACACAAACTAAACCACAAAGACACAAACCACCACAGACACAAACTAAACCACCACAGACACAAACCACCACAAAGACACAAACTAAACCACAAAGACACAAACCAAACCACAAAGACACAAACTAAACCACAAAGACACAAACCACCACAGACACAAACTAAACCACAAAGACACAACCTAAACCACAAAGACACAAACCAAACCACAAAGACACAAACCAAACCACAAAGACACAAACTAAACCACAAAGACACAAACCAAACCACAAAGACACAAACCAAACCACAAAGACACAAACCACCACAAAGACACAAACCTAAACCACAAAGACACAAACCTAAACCACAAAGACACAAACCTAAACCACAAAGACACAAACCTAAACCACAAAGACACAAACCAAACCACAAAAGACACAAACCAAACCACAAAAGACACAAACCTAAACCACAAAGACACAAACCAAACCACAAAAGACACAACCTAAACCACAAAGACACAAACCAAACCACAAAAGACACAAACCAAACCACAAAGACACAAACCAAACCACAAAGACACAAACCAAACCACAAAGACACAAACCAAACCACAAAGACACAAACTAAACCACAAAGACACAAACTAAACCACAAAAGCCACAACCTAAACCACAAAGACACAACCTAAACCACAAAGACACAAACTAAACCACAAAGACACAACCTAAACCACAAAGACACAAACTAAACCACAAAGACACAAACCACCACAAAGACACAAACCACCACAAAGACACAAACTAAACCACAAAGACACAAACCAAACCACAAAGACACAAACTAAACCACAAAGACACAAACCACCAGACACAAACTAAACCACAAAGACACAAACCACCACAAAGACACAAACCACCACAAAGACACAAACTAAACCACAAAGACACAAACCAAACCACAAAGACACAAACTAAACCACAAAGACACAAACCACCAGACACAAACTAAACCACAAAGACACAAACCACCACAAAGACACAAACCACCACAAAGACACAAACTAAACCACAAAGACACAAACCAAACCACAAAGACACAAACTAAACCACAAAGACACAAACTAAACCACAAAGACACAAACCAAACCACAAAGACACAAACCAAACCACAAAGACACAAACCACCACAAAGACACAAACTAAACCACAAAGACACAAACCAAACCACAAAGACACAAACCAAACCACAAAGACACAAACCAAACCACAAAGACACAAACCACCACAAAGACACAAACCACCACAAAGACACAAACTAAACCACAAAGACACAAACCAAACCACAAAGACACAAACCAAACCACAAAGACACAAACCACCACAGACACAAACTAAACCACAAAGACACAAACCACCACAAAGACACAAACTAAACCACAAAGACACAAACCAAACCACAAAGACACAAACTAAACCACAAAGACACAAACCACCACAGACACAAACTAAACCACAAAGACACAAACCACCACAAAGACACAAACTAAACCACAAAGACACAAACCAAACCACAAAGACACAAACTAAACCACAAAGACACAAACTAAACCACAAAGACACAAACCAAACCACAAAGACACAAACCACCACAAAGACACAAACCACCACAAAGACACAAACTAAACCACAAAGACACAAACCAAACCACAAAGACACAAACTAAACCACAAAGACACAAACTAAACCACAAAGACACAAACCAAACCACAAAGACACAAACCAAACCACAAAGACACAAACTAAACCACAAAGACACAAACTAAACCACAAAGACACAAACTAAACCACAAAGACACAAACCACCACAAAGACACAAACTAAACCACAAAGACACAAACCAAACCACAAAGACACAAACTAAACCACAAAGACACAAACTAAACCACAAAGACACAAACCAAACCACAAAGACACAAACCAAACCACAAAGACACAAACTAAACCACAAAGACACAAACCAAACCACAAAGACACAAACTAAACCACAAAGACACAAACCAAACCACAAAGACACAAACCACCACAAAGACACAAACTAAACCACAAAGACACAAACCAAACCACAAAGACACAAACCAAACCACAAAGACACAAACCAAACCACAAAGACACAAACCACCACAAAGACACAAACTAAACCACAAAGACACAAACCAAACCACAGAGACACAAACTAAACCACAAAGACACAAACCACCACAAAGACACAAACTAAACCACAAAGACACAAACCAAACCACAAAGACACAAACTAAACCACAAAGACACAAACCACCACAGACACAAACTAAACCACAAAGACACAAACCACCACAAAGACACAAACTAAACCACAAAGACACAAACCAAACCACAAAGACACAAACTAAACCACAAAGACACAAACTAAACCACAAAGACACAAACCAAACCACAAAGACACAAACCACCACAAAGACACAAACCACCACAAAGACACAAACTAAACCACAAAGACACAAACCAAACCACAAAGACACAAACTAAACCACAAAGACACAAACTAAACCACAAAGACACAAACCAAACCACAAAGACACAAACCAAACCACAAAGACACAAACTAAACCACAAAGACACAAACTAAACCACAAAGACACAAACTAAACCACAAAGACACAAACCAAACCACAAAGACACAAACCACCACAAAGACACAAACCACCACAAAGACACAAACCAAACCACAAAGACACAAACTAAACCACAAAGACACAAACTAAACCACAAAGACACAAACCAAACCACAAAGACACAAACCAAACCACAAAGACACAAACTAAACCACAAAGACACAAACTAAACCACAAAGACACAAACTAAACCACAAAGACACAAACTAAACCACAAAGACACAAACCACCACAGACACAAACTAAACCACAAAGACACAAACCACCACAAAGACACAAACTAAACCACAAAGACACAAACCAAACCACAAAGACACAAACCACCACAAAGACACAACCTAAACCACAAAGACACAAACCACCACAAAGACACAAACCACCACAAAGAGCAGGTTGTACATTCAGGTAATCTGCTATTATTTGGCTGCACAGGTTCTCACAGGTGTCACTTTAAATAAAGACACAAGCTACTGGGAGCCGTTGCACAAAAAGTAGAATAAAGAAATGCAGGAGAAGTGAGAAGCGCAGCTTGACTGACTGATGAGTCCATCCAGGTGCACACAGCTGGATCACGGTGTCCATCACAGAGCGACTGATGCTCAAATGGAGAAGACGCCCGACGTGGCCTATTTTTAACCCGCTGAGCAGCAACTGATCATTGAAACTTATGAGGTGAAGAATATAATATGAAGAGAAAAAGCCTGCAGACGATCACGGAGCGACTGGGGAAGGATTTAAAAATAGCTTCTTACTAGGAAGGTTGGACTGTTTTAATATGTTTCTTTTATTGTTGTATTTGTGTTTATGTGCTAAATGTGCTGGTTTTACTGTAAAGTGTCTTCTCAAATTAATTAATTCATAATAATGATTAATAAACGTAATGTTCATACAGAACAAACAAGACTGGACAAAAAAGATCAAGATAAAATATAAAACCACTTTGCAGGCTGGTAAGTGGGACTTAATCTGTCTGTCTGTCTGTCTGTAGCTGCACACAATACGTCTCCATGGTTACTTGTCTGGGTTTAATTAAGTCCGAGCTAAATTCATCCAGGATAATATTCCGCCTTAATCCCTCGTCCTGGTTTCGTGCAATAGCTCCTCCCACCTGCTGGCGTCCCCTTGTCCCCCCTGACGTCCCCTCTCTCCCCGGCAGCTGTCGGGCGTCCTTGCGGCGGAGGGACGTCGCGGGTCGGGCGGCGTTGGACGTGGCGCTGAGCTCCGGCTGCAGCGAGGCAGCCGCTCTGCTGGCTGCTCGCACCGGACTGGACATGCTGGGCAGACTGGGGAGACCCAGAGAGGACCGGGACGGGTTCTGATGGTCCGTCTGGTCCACACGCTGACACGCGTTTCCAACTACGTAATAAATATAATTACAACTAGCAAAGTACTTGTTTTGTGTTGTATATTGAAGTAATCAAAAATCTACTGTTTTAGACTTTTAGTACCTGAACTAGTGCGCACGCACACACACGTTTGTTTGTCGGCAGATTCATAACTTTAATGTCTGTATCATCAGTGTGCAGCTTGTTATTGTGTATTAAACCTAAAAACGCAGCAAGGACTCTTCCATCCAATGAGTAATACATTAGATACACAGTGTAACCCAGTAGCGTTTAGCTGCTCCTCTTCATCTTTAGAAACATTACAGACTGAACACCAGTTCTGATGGACCCACTAAGCTCCACCGCAAAATACAGAGTCAAGAGCGGCATTAAATTCACGCAAGCAACCAGCTGACATCAAGTCTGCTGCTCTAAACGCAGAGAACACACGTCGTCCTCGCTGTACTTTCAGACCTGGTTCTGTTGCGTCTTTGAGGTGCAGAAGGAGACGTTGGCGTTTAGCGCCTCCTGCTGAGTGTGAAGGAAGAAGAGAAACAAGCTGCTCACGGTCCTGTTTTAATGTGGTTTTAGAGGATGTCGTCGTCGTCGTTTTCCTCACAACCTTCTGCTTGTAGATTCCACCAGAAACCACAAATCCTTCATCGTTTTAATGAGCACAAAAATACACTTGATCAGATCTTGTCAGTTATTTGTTTTGTTGGCGGGTTCAGAGACGGAGAAGCTGCCGTGTGCCTCTGGGCGGGTGGACCTTCAGCGCCTCAGTCGGAGGAAGAAGGCGTGGCGGCACTCGGCGCTGTCCACCGGGTAGTACTTATCGTAGAAGTCCAGGATGTACTCCTCCGCTTTGAAGCCAAACTTCTGGTAGAGCAGCATGGCCGGGTTACTGGCCGACACGTGCAGCGTCACGTCCTTCCCCATGCACGTCTGAGCGGGGGGACAGGAAGTGAGCGCGTTAGCCGGGCAACGTCCTGCTCGAGCTAAATAACCGAGCTAACGGCGTAGCAACATTTTAATTAAGGCTTTCATTAATTCCAATCTGCTCAGATTTGTCACAGCGACGTCTCGACCTGCTGTTGGTAGTGGCGCTAACAGCTAACGGCTAACAGCTAACGGCTAACGGCACTCATACATGATGTGCTCATGTTTTCACACTGATCGATGACGGTATGTTTAACAAACAAACAAGCAAATTAACAGGACTTAACAACAACAACAACAACAGGGGGTCCCGAGCGCCCCCCAGGGCTCACCTGGATCAGATGGTAGATCATGAAGGTGCCGATGCCAGCTCTCCTCCACTCGGGATGGACCAGCAGGAAGGAGATGTAGGCCTCGTTGTACTTCACGTCAGGAACCATGAAGCCAAAGCCCACCACCACCTTCTTATAGAGGACCACCACGCTGAAGTCGGGGTACTGCAGGCACTCTGACAGGTCAACACCTGGGGGGCAACAGGTGGTTCAGACGGACCGCTGCTGGGACGGCTACACGTACGCTGCGGAGGAGTCCGTGCTACCTGGCCAGAAGTTGTCGTGACACATGGCGTTGACGGAGGGGATGTGGTTGGGGCGGACGTAGCAGTAGTCGATGGGGGCGTTGGCCTCAGGCGTCCAGCCGGGCTCCTTCCTGTGGGGGTGAGCTCGGACCTCCCCCAGCAGCCTCAGCTTCACGGGCCGACTCTCGTAATCCCTCCTGAGGGGCAAACAGAGCACCTTTGTTTACTTCCCGTCTGACACAGGGAGTAAACAAAGTTGACCCTGCAAACGAAACCGCCACCAACTGCTGCAGAGAGCGAGACGGTAAAGTAAAACAAACAGAAGGGGGACTGCTATGCTAAGCTAGCTGCTAAGCTACTTCCATCTCAACATCTACCCTGCAGAGGACCACCGCTGTGTCCCGAAAAGACCTTTGAAAAGCTCCTGAATGCGAGGACACGGTTGTCACCTGATGAAGGGCTTGAGGAGGCGGGAGCTGTAGGGGCTCTTGATGGTCTGGTCTGAACTGGTCTCTGCTCCCATCAGACGACGCCAGAAGGACACAGACTGCTGCTGGAGGCCTCTTCTGCTGCAGACGTTGGTCTGCAAACACAAACGCCATCAGAGGTGCTGTCAGGGCTCCTTGTGGAGCTCCTCAAGTATCATCTGAACACGACGACAACGGCTTCAACATCCAAAATCATTCAACTCCTTTAGGATGCAGATAGTAAAAGACGAGACAACGTCACCGTTTCCTGACAGAAGGAGAACTGACCTCCTTTACAGCGGAAACAACAAACAAACAGGAAGTAAACACGAAGGTACCTGGAAGCGATCAAGAATACGCAGCTCCTGGCTGCTGGTGCAGTACTTCCCCACGACTCCACCCTGCTCCACAGCCCCCGCCACCTGGGCGCCGTAGATCCCCCCCACCAGGCCCAGAGTGGCGCTGACGGCGCGGTCCACGTCCAGCAGGGGGAGCCCCCGCTGCCTCTTGGCCTGGCGAACCAGCAGCTTCCTGTGGAGGCGCTTGGCCGGCGGCGTGACGGCCAGGGCCAGCGGGCAGGCGTCCAGGCGGCGGAGCAGCAGCCGCTCCTCGTAGAGGCTGAGGGAGGTGAAGCGGGGCGCCGCCGGGACGCCGCCGCCGCTTCCGTCGGCCTTCTCGGGGTGAGTTATCCTCCTCCGCTCTGCCCCCCCAGCGGACAGAGGCAGGCCCTCGCCGCACCCCGCCGGCTCCTCGAAGCGACCCCGCTCGAGTCCCCCGTCGTCCTCACTGTCGACCTCGTGCTTGATGTGTGGCGGCGCCGAGCGGAGCTTCTTGCGGGCCACGAGGTGGGGGCGAGGGGGAGGCACGTACTCCATCCCCGGGTCGATCATTCCCTCCGTCTCCATCTCCTCATCACCTGGGGACAAGACGAGGTCAGCGATGGCGTCGCACCGTGACGCTCATGACACCAACTCACCGTGGAACAGCGCCTGGGGGGGCATGGCGTCGGGGATAAGGTCCGCCTCCGACAGCAGGCTGGGCGTTGCCGAGTGAGAAGCCGGCGTCCCCGGGCCAGAGAAGTCCGGCGAGGGCGAGGGCGACGGGCTGGTGAGCGGCGTTCGGTCCGACGAGCTGATGGAGGAGAAGTCGATGACCTCGCCCTTCTCCAAGACGAGGTCGGGGCGACGCCCTGCGCCCCCTCCGCCGCGGCCTCCTCCCAGTTTGACCGGCGTGGAGCAGGCACTGCGGTCGGCGTAGCCCCCCGCCGCCTCCTTCTGAGCCCGCCGGATGTCTTTGGCCTCCTGCGTGCGGCTCCGCTTCTCCTTCAGCTGGATGGCGTTCTCCACCGGGTTCCTGGCGCCGCGCCTCCTCAGGCCCTCCACCGCCATGACGGGCTCCGCGGCGGGTTTACAGGCTGCGGGCGGAAGAGTCAGGTGAGCGTCTTCCTGCCGCGTTGGGAGCGAGCTCACCGGGAGCAGAGCGCCGTACCTTTGGCCTTGCCGGCGGGTTTGTCCGCCTCCGGACGGAGAGTCGGCGGTCGGTTCTGGACGAGCTTCCACCAGCCCGGCTCGCCGAACTCCTGCGCGCCGGAGCGGAAGAAGGCGGGGCTACCGACTGACAGGCACCCGGCCACCGTGCTCCACCACGTGGAGGTCTTCTTCCTGCAGAGGTCAAGGGTCACCAGGTCAAACACAGCAGCCATCGAGAGGGACGTTGGGACCTGAACGTGAAACATGATGAAAAGGATCTGGAGGTCTGTGACCTGGTTCCCAGCAGGAAGTTCCAGTGTCGACCAATGAAAGCACAAATGTCCTCTTTCCACCTGAAGTAGCCCTGGCGGCCCGTCCCCTCCAGAGACAGGTTGTACATGGCCAGCATCACCACCTGAGACACACGAGCAGAGGGAGTTTACCTGCTGCCAGGCGAGTCTCCGCCTCCACAGCTGTTGGAAGGCGACGGCGGTTTACCTGCTGCCAGGTGAGTCTCATCCTCTCGAAGCTCTCCTTCGCGTCCTCGGAGCAGTCGGAGCAGATGAACTTGAAGAAGTTGTCACCTTTCAGGTAGCTCGGCTGCTCCCCTCTGAGCTGAGCTGACAAACAGAAACGTGACATTCAGTACCGCGGCGTCTCCTCCCTCCCCCAGGTGACCTCAGCGTTGCTCACCTGCAGGGACCCACTTGTGGCAGTGGTCACAGTAAAAGGACACGTCCTCGCAGGCCCACCCCCCATCGGCCTCCTCGCCCACGTCGCTGGTCAGAGAGTCTCCACTCTGGTCATGTGACAGATCCACCGAGCCCTGGTCCTCCGACTCCACGATGAGGAGGGTCTCCCCCTCCACCTCCCCCTCCTCCAGGCCCTCCGAGGCCGACATGCAGGCGGACTCCTCCTCACCTACGCCGAGCTGCTCGCCGCCGCTGCTGTCCATCCCTCGCACACCTGTACAGGAAAACAGGGCGTTTAAACTGGCGTTCCTGGGAGGATCCTCGGTGGGGGTCAATACTGCATCATCGAACCAACAGCAGTTAATAAACACAGATCACGTACATGTGGGAAATGAACCAGTTCGTAGTTTTCTTGGTTACAGAAACCGTTTATCCAAAGCAGGTTGAAATGCACTTATTGAAAGTCGCTTTGGATAAAAGCGTCAGCTAAATGACATGTGATGTAATGCGAGAACAGGAGGGGACCCACGACGGAACCCTGAGGGACTCCTTCAGAGATTTGGGAAAACAGCCAGATAACAGAACATTATTGATGAGACAGGTGAGGAAAGGAAGAAGGTCAGGAGCGATAGATTGTAGAAGATGTGATGGAATGGGGTCAAGAGGGCAGGTGGTGGACAGGCAGAGGTTACTAGGGTAAGAACTTGAATAGGAGAGAGGGCGGTGAAGGGGGGGAAGTGAGGGCGATAGAGGTGAAGCCAGTTGGTTTGACAGAGAGTAACAAACACTAACAAATTAATTTACTAGATTAAGGTGCAATCAATGTAAATCTGTCTCCTTTACACTGTCTGTGTAACCTTATAATAGTTGCTCATTGATCACGTTCGCTTCCTCCAAATGATGTCCAAATTATTGGACATCTATGAAACGGAGGCGGGACCAAGAAAACCTTGGCGCCGCCTCGGTTCAGGTGCTTGGTGGGACAGTCAACAGATGTGGTTACCGGTCTCAGTGGTCCTGTGGACGGCGCTCCGCCTCTCTGCGTAGCCTCTCCTCCTCCAGCTGTGAGGTCAGAATCCTCTGCTCCTCCAGCAGACGTAGGTTCTCCTTCTTCCTCTCCAGGCGCTCCAGATCCCTGACGACGCCCTGATGGAGACGCTGGAGGACCAAACATAAATACAATAAATACCACACTGACAGTATGACAGACACGTCAAGATGAATAAATCACTACACAACGGATCATCAGTTCCATCAACGCCAGCCGGCCCTCCATCCTGGACCTGTACACCTCATTTCATTACATGTCATTTAGCTGACTTCCAATAAGTGCATTTCACCCATAAGGATACAAACCTAAAAGAACAATACAATTTCATCCAATAAGCAGATGTACAGCTTGCTATAGATAAGAACCATTATAAGTACAATTTAAGTGCTACAGTTTGTTTTGTGTTTTTTAGTCAATCACAGAAATTCACAGAACCACTTTAGAGACCTCCAGTCAGCAAAGATCTCTGCAGACCTTCACACCTGGACACGACCTGTCCAGACTCCTCCCCGCTGGGGGCGCTACAGAGTCCTGTACCCAACACCACCAGAACCACCAGACACAGGTTCTTTTCTCACGCCGTCTCTCGGCCAGACGCCCCCGTTTCATATTAAATGATTCCAACAAAGGCCGGTGAAATTCCGTTTATCTCCCCAGCTAAGCTAACAGTTAGCTAACAGTTAGCCGCGTTAGCTCGGTTCGGACCGGCTCACCTGTCGGTCCCAGGACTGGTTGAGATGCACGGCAGCCACGGTACTTAGAGTCAGAACCACAGAAACTCCCAGAACCACTTTAGAGACGGTCGTCATCACGTTAGCGTTAGCTTCACCTTAGCCAGCTCCTAACTGGCCGCGAGGCAACGCTACGCGTTTCTTCTTCTTCTACTGCGGGTTCTTCGTCTTCTGCTTCTTCTTCTTCTTCTTCTACTGCGGGTTCTTCTTCGCGGTAAACAACTCGTCCTCCGCTGGCGGAGTGGAAGTACTTCGACCTTATACTTTTTGTGTACACAAATACTCCAAGTACTATCATTAAAGTGACTTAACAAGTGAAATTACGACTGAATTCACAGTGTATTATGTATTATATCATTGTATTATATTTATTGATGCATTCATGTGCACTTAAAAGGTGGAACTGAATTTGAATTACTTTATATTTAATAACACGATATTTTATTATTTGATGCAATTCAGTTTAAACTGAAAGTAAACAGAACAAAAACAGAATAATTATAAAAACAATGAAAACAACACAAAGCCTTTCAATACAAAAGAACATTTGTATTTATTCTTTTGGTTCATTTATTTTTTTATTTTTGGGATTTTTAAAAATATTTGATTTTTCATTTCCTACAAATATTTTAACCATACAAGGTAACCTGTAAGGCGTATGGAATACAGTAAACATTACAGAAAGTTAAGTAAGAACAATAAGATAAAGAAAGTAAAGTAAAATAAATAAAATTAAGTAAATAACAAAACAAAATACAAAAACATAGATTGGTGCATCAGTAGTAGAACACTAGGAGATACTACACTGGCACAGGAGGACCTCTATTCCACATCTGATTCTCATCTCTGACCCCTCAGCTTTGGGTTTATGAATGCTGATTCTCATCTCATCCTGGATCTGTGTAGTCCGGACTTAACTTAAGACGGTAGTCATTCCAGGACCCAAACTAGTTCACAGCGGATCTACTGGACAAGTCAAACTTTCTTTTCAGTTAAACAAGTTAAGTCCCAGTAAGTAGAAATCTAAGTTAAAATATCATTCTTATCTTCATTAAAACTTGTATTTTGCTACTATAATTCATATGATATAATTATATAGTTAATATTATGAACCGTTATATTTAATATCTAACATAAAAAAACCAACTACATCTATCGTGGTTCTCCCCGTTTTTAATAAGACGTCTCACCTGACTGACCAATGAGGAGCCACACAAACCGGTGACCAGTGAGACAACTTTGTCTGTCCAACGAGGGACATCTCAACTAAATGTAGGAGTACTCTTTAAATGTCAAAGTACTTAGTAAATGAAAAAGTACAAGTTGTACAAGGTTTTTATGACACATTATGGATACCTACTTTTCAGTGGGACATTTATTTTACTTTTTTAAACTGTGCTATGTAATATTCTAATTGTTGAATCTGATTTATTTTTTATTAGCTGTAAGCCATAATGATCAACATTTTTAAAAATAAACGCCTCAAATATGTAACGTGTGTGATGAGTGTGTGATTGGAGTTTCACTTTTTGATATTATAATTCATTGAGATGTACATTTATCTGTTACGTTGGAAAAATCCAAATACATTTGGTGTAATTTTAAAACAGCGATGACAAAGTTTCATGTTTTAATATATAAACGCTTTATGCTAACATGCTAACGGAGCTCCGGCCACAAAGACAGAACAACTTGGCAGATGAAAGACAATTTTATTGATCATGTAACATAAATAGGACAAAGGTTTCACTGTGCGTTTGACCTGAAACCAAAGTAGAAATAAATATTGTCACAATAAATAAAAAGCATGAAAGGACCAGTAGTTCGTCTCCCAGCATGACGCTGCAGTTTGATGCTATTTACACACATTATTTTACACGGTTTTCCCGCTCGTTTGTCGTCAGTTCACACTCGTCTTTTCACGACTTCAGTAACAATTTTTAAAAAAAAAAGGAAAAGCATCTGATATTAAAAACCTTCAGTGACATGTAACAACAGCTTTGACGTCAGTATCAAACACTTAGTCAGCAGCTTACAAAAATATTACAAACTTCTGTTTTTATGGGTTTCACGACACCGAGGCGTCAGCAGCAGCTCCCGGCCTTCAGTTCACTACAGGGTTCAAAGGTCAAACACAGGGCTCATCGGGTCAAGAGAGGCTCACTGGCGTCGGGGGGCTCCACAGATCACTTGTTTTAGTTCTTGATTTATTGATCAGTTATTGTATCAGGACTGAAACACTGATTTAGAAGCAGATTACAGAAGTAAACACGGAATTGTTTATTTCCATTTCTACTCACAGCAGATCGGATGGTTCTTGGTGTGACGTCTAACGGAGGAGCTGCATGTTACGGATAAGATCTAGAGCCACGTTGTCCTCCCTGGGCTCCGACGCAGGTAGTTCTTAATATTACATTCAACTGACATTGTTCCTTTAAATTATGATTTAAAGCCGGAGCATCACTTCCGGCTGAGAGCTGCTGAGCCTGTCGGATTCACTTTAAGTCTCATGTGCAAACAATCAAGAGTGGGAGCTTCGGGCGGGAGACGCCCCCCCGCCCCCGACCCCCCCCGCCGCCGCCGCTCCCAACCTCCTCCCCCCCCCCCGCCGGTGCTCCGATGCAGGTGAACAAAGACCTGGACACAAAACGCTGCAGGTTCTCCAGCGTGGAGCCACCGACGCACCGATGGCTCCAGCTTTCATATTCCAGCTGAACACACACACACACACACACACACACACACACACACACACACACGCACGGGAAGAAGCAACATGAACAGAAGCAACGTAAACATTAGCTCATGAAGACAAACACCTGAGACTAAGGTGCTTTCTGCTTCCCGCTGCGGTCGCCATGGTAACCGGTGACGCTCTCTGACTCCGCGGCTGCTGTTCGTGTTCCCTTATGTTTGACCACTAGGGGGCGGAGCCTCGTCTCATTCTGAGGACTAAATCTTGTGTGTAGCAGAGACGGTCAGAGCGGATTTAGCCTAGCTTAGCACTAAGACAGGAAGCAGTGGGTGCAGCTAGCCTAGCTGTAAACAGTCACAGCAGAATAAATCGATTTCTTCATTTGATTTTTAGTAGCAGTTTTGCTGTTGCTGGCGAGCTAAACGCTACCATGCTAGCCAGACGGGAACATCCTGACTTCTTTCTTCACGGTTTATTCATCCAGCATTTTGTTCTCAGGTTGAACATCTTTTCATTCAAAGAATGTTTCTGACATGCTATGAAAAATATGCTTATGGTTACAGAACAAAACCAACTACACGATGGTGACTAGCTTGTTAGCCAAAACGAAAAGCTAGCTTGGCCTATAAGCTAACATTTCAGTCTTTAAGGCAGGGGTCTCAAACTCTGGTGGCACCGAACACGTGCCAGACCGTTACGGTCGACGGGGGGCGGCGATCCGACCGGCGAACGCTACGGTCGACGGGGGGACGGCGATCCGACCGGCGAACGCTACGGTCGACGGGGGGACGGCGATCCGACCGGCGAACGCTACGGTCGACGGGGGGACGGCGATCCGACCGGCGAACGCTACGGTCGACGGGGGGACGGCGATCCGACCGGCGAACGCTACGGTCGACGGGGGGACGGCGCTGACACCCGACAAGTCGAGTTTGAGACCCCTGCTATAAGAAGAAGATTCTAGGCTACATTCCCCACCTGCTTCCAGTGTTTGTGCTAAGCTAGGATAAATAATGTACAAGATACATCTGACTGAATTGCATGAGGACACATTTAGTGAAACACACACACACACACACACACACACACCCCTCTGAGGGTCCGACAGCTTCAGACCGCATCTGGACTTCTGCTGCTGTCGGTGCTTCTTCAAGTTCTACTTGGGAAGGAAAAGAGTCTGGATGCTAAACCTACACAAACATTCCCGCTACTTCGTTGTGTGTTTGGATGAAGTGGAAAGCGGCGGTCGAGCAGAAGGGAAGGAGGACTTACTGCTGAGATCAGAGAGGACCTCATGTCTCCACAGTCCCTCTGTGGACCAGAGAGGACCTAATGGTCTACCTCGGCAGGAAGAAGACTCAATTCCCATGTGATGATGAAGGTGTTGAACGAGGTCAGGACAAGGGACTGAGATATCTGAGAAGCTTCTGGCACTACGAGAGCTGGCAGTTGGCAACTTATTGAGCACTCGGATGGTGGCGGTGGTGACGGGTTAGTGGTGGAGTGAGGGTGGAGGTGATGGAGGTGAGGGTTTGTTTGGAGGCTCCAGCATCAGCCTTTACCCCTCGACAGGTGGAGTCCCGGCACGAGTGCAAAACAAAACAGAAAAAAAACCCAGCCGAGGCACGAATTTCTAAACCCCTCCCCCAACCCCGAAAAACGCCATAGAAACAAAACGAAAAGGTTTGGCTTTGTGGTGATGTACCGGGACACGTGGAGACAGTTCGATGTCCATCTGGCTTCCACAGATGTGCTGGACTGGATGTTGGAAGTCCTCGAGGGGGGAGGGTGAAGAGCTAACTGTGTGTGTGTGTGTAGTGATTCAGTTAGCGTAACTCTCTAACTGTACTATAGCTTTGGACCCTCAACTAGCTCCGCCCCTCCCTCTAGCTCCACCCCCTAATGGTAATGCTAATGGTGGACCTCGTTGGCGATCAGACTGTCCTCCCCCGACTGAAAATCCGCCTCGTTGATGCTGCTGCCTCCGTTTAGCAGCTCCTCGTCCTGGGACGACCCTCGGTCCTCCTCGCCGCCGCCGCCAGCGCCACCACCGCCGCCGCCACCGCCACCGCGGCCGCCGCCGCCACCACCACCAGCACCACCCGGCTCGTCTGAGTTCGGGTCCTGGAGCACCTGGGCAATGTACATCTGCTGCTGCTGCTGCGTCTGGAAAACAGAACACCACAACATGTCAGCGGGTTCACTCTCATCGGGGTCAAAGGTCATCGACGAAGTCAAGAATTCGGAAGTCTCATCGACTGCGATAGAACCAGAGGAGTCGCCCCCTGGTGGTCAGCAGGGAGAATGCAGCTTTAACACAAGAAGCTTTTAGGGGCCTCTTCATCCACTCACCTGAGACTTGGGGATGGGGGAGGACGAGGGACGAGCCGGACGTCCGTTCTCCACCACGTCCACATCGTTCTCCTTGGTGTCGATCTGAGACGGGGGGACACAGGGTGAGCCCGAGCTAACGCTAACGAGCAGCCTCGCGAGTAAACCGGGCTCCAGTACCTTGTAGTTGTGAGCACTGAGGTACTTGAAGTGTCCGAAGCAGACGTGAGACAGGCAGACCACGATGGTGACGATCAGCACCACCAGCGTGAACATGGAGGTCGGCGTCTCGAAACCTGGCGGCGTTGTTAGCATTAATGAGCATCCAGCTAACGGTTTGTCCTGCAGGGGGGGGGGGCTTACCTGTGCGGACGGTGGAGAAGAACAGTAGCCAGAAGAGGCAGAGGATGGGAGCCGCCACCACCTGGGTGACGGCTCCCGAGTGGATCTTCTTGTCCAGTTTGGAGGGCAGGTAGGCGTAGTACATGTTGTACCTGTCCACCAGGTGCTTCAGCAGCATGTACATTAGACCTGCAGCGGGACAGGTGAGGGACACCGCGTCACATATAAATACAGGAACCTGCACAGGTATGTAGTGCGAGCGCACTGACCGAAGGGGACGATGATGGGACAGGTGATGCTGTAGGCCATCACCACCGTGAAGACGTTCATCATCCAGGCGTACGCCGCTCCGAACTGAAACTCGTAAGCCTGGTGCTGCGGGACGAAAGACAGCATGTCAAACAGGACGGACCACATCACACAGACCCAGGTGGAGACGTTAATGGACTCACAACGGTCTTCTCCTTCCGGTGTACCTCCACCCCCCTAACCTGCAAACCTTGGGGAAACGAGGTCCGCGTCTGTCCCCCCCGTCCTTACCCTCTTGACGTTGCGGCGGTCGGCGGCGGAGCGCGCCAGGCACAGCCGTATCATGTACATGAGCAGCCCGGGGATCCTCAGCAGGTCCATGGCGTTACCGATGAAGGCGGAGGCGATGACGTAGTTGACGAAGAACGCCCCGTTGTCCGGCAGGAAGACGCACCTGAAGGTTCACGTTCAGACTTTATTGATACGGTCAGTTGGTACATTTGACCTACGACAACAAATGACCTACTATGTGTTTAATTTGATACAAGTGTGTCGTTTTGTTTCCAGTTTGATTGAAAATATGATTTTAATACTGAATTTAAATCCTGTTAAACATTTTGAAACGTGAAAAAGTTTGAAAAGTTATTTAAAGAAGAATGAAGTGGAATAAAAACTCACTCAAATCTGACTTTGGCATCAGCGAGGAACTTCCTGTCAAACAGCCATCGGAAGAAAACGTCCAAGCTGTAAAAACAGACGGTTCAGTGAGGATGCGGGAGGTCAAAGGTCACACAGGGACGGACGTCTGCTGCCAACGGTTTGTAGTTACCTGCTGAGGCCGAGAGACGGCAGCAGCAGAACCATGAAGATCAGGAACGTGTAACACTTGTGCATCGTCGTCCTGTTTTCTCCAGAGCTGAAGACACGCAGAGGTCAAGTCAGGGTCAAGTCAGGGTCAAATCAGGGTCAAATCAAGAAGCAGTTGTCGCAGAGCGGCGTTACCGGGTCCAGTGAGCCTCGAAGAAGGCCGAGTAGTAGACGATGGTGGGCAGCAGGGCGGAGAAGGCCCACAGCAGCAGGGTGGGGAAGAACTGAGTGACGATGGGGTTCTGCCCAAACAACACGTCTCACAGTCAGAGAAGAAGAACCAGCACACGACGAACCGGCCGATGCAAACTGAGAGACTTACGTTGAGGTACTCCACCGGCTTGGTGACGTTGAACTTGTCCATGGTGGAGATGATGATGGCGGGCGTGGTGAGGAAGAAGAGCAGGAGGAAGAGGATGACGTTGATGATGAAGCAGCGGATCCACCAGGAGATCCCCCCCAGCGACAGGTGCTCCCTGTGTGAGGACAGCGGGACGGGTCAGCCGGGGGGGGGGCGTCGGTGCCGGTGGGCGGGGCCGGCGCCTGGACTTACCAGCGGACGTTCTGCGGGTCGGGCGCGTACGAAACGCTCCAGTTGTAAACGTGGAGCGCGTCGCTGAACTGAGAGGACCGAGGCTCCTGGTGACAGCGGCAACCCTGGACCTGGCAGGCGTTAAAGTCCTTCAGAATGCTGTGGAGGCGGAGTCACAGGGGAAGAGGCGGAGTCAGACGGGTTGTGCTGGTAGGAATCATTGGGCCTGAAACTATGACCCCAGATTCTCCAAGCGAGAGGTGTGGGAGGGAATGTTTGTGATCATGGTGGAAACGGCTCACACGGCGGTCATGGACTCGTTCTGGAAGGTGACGAACGCCATGCCCAGCGGTTTGGTGTGGACCTTCTCCTTCTCCTTCCTGTACTCCTCCTTCAGCTTGGCCTCCGTCTTGGTGTAGTAGCTGACCGCCTCCTCCTGCACAAAAATGCTAACATGCTTACAGGCTAACAAAACCTCAAACCAGGGAGGAGCAAACTGTGCGGAGCTACGATGTGAGCGGCGGCACCGGCGTCACCTCCTCGCAGCCGGCGATGGCGCAGCAGCAGAGGTGTCCACAGGGTTTGGGGTTGATCATAGTGGGAACGTGTTCCTTGGCCATCAGGTCGGTGAAGAACTTCTTACTGCGCTCCGTCTTCTTCCTGACGAGTACCGACACACGGAGCAACGAGGGGTTGACGCGTGACCGCCACGTGATGGGGAACGTATCCCAGCATGCACGGCGCTGTCTCACCTCTCGGCGTTCAGAGACATCAGTCTGGCCACGTTGTAGCAGATCCGAGCCTCCAGCACCGTGCAGTTCTCATAGGCCTGTCTGCAGAAGATGAAACAAGGTGACGGGTCAGACGGATCACATCAAGAAGACATCGCTATTCTCCTTCAGCTCCGGAATAAGAGGGCGAACAGGTAGAACAAACACTAGATGGAGAAGCAGAAGAAGAGCCGATAACTCACTCAAAGTGCTGTTTGATCTGACTCTCCTCCGCGTACTTGGAGATGCCGTTGATGAATAAAGTGCGCTTCACCTGCAGGTCATGACACACGGATTAAACGCCGCTCGCAGCACGTTGCTGTGAACCAGCACATTTGATTGTGAGATCTTACCAGGTCGTCCTCCTTGTAGTGCATCTTGGAGGTGTGTCTCCTCATACTGTAGACCGTCAGCAGCAGATACATGAAGGCAAACGACGTGTGCAGCCACAACAGGTTGGTCCTGAGCACAGAAACATCACAATCAATAGGAGTATTGATCCAACGGTCTGTGCATACTAGTTAATAAATGCTACTCATTTATTTAACGAGGTGTTTGAACACACATTTAAAGCAGTAAACGTGAGGCGTGATCATGATACTGTAATACTCCAACAACGCAGCCTCCACTACCCGCTTCATCTTCATCCACTCCAACCACATTCCTCAGGCCTGTATCAGAGACCCCCACAGGACTCAGGACAAGCAGAACTGGGTCAACCTTTCAGATTTTAGGGGTCTTGCATTTGGTTATAAAGAAATGTTCCAGCCTTCTGCCCCCACAGGTCCGCTTGCATCTCCTCACACACTAAGTCCAGTCTATGTAGATCTTCCACCATTTGGTAAATGGTAATTTTATTTGAGTCTGATTGTGTGGATTGATTCCATGTACGAACAGACGTTTGATCGTTGGACCATTTGAATCCAGCTTGAAGAACATGTTCACATCACAATCAATAGATGTTCTGTTGGCTCATCGTGGACTCACCCAGACTTCAGGTTGGCGATCGTCGTGCGTCCAAAACTGTAAGCATTGTTTTCTGGAACAAAATCAATCGAAAGTCATCAGGAGCAATTAATACCCGATGTACATTTACTGCTGTATTTTAAAGCTACAGAACCAGAGTAATAGAACCACATCCTATAGGACCTCAGAGTAATAGAACCACAACCTATAGAACCTCAGAGCAATAGAACCACAACCTATAGAACCAGAACATATAGAACCACCCACCTACAGAACCACCCACCTATAGAACCTCAGAGCAATAGAACCACAACCTATAGAACCACACACCTATAGAACCACAACCTATAGAACCACCTACCTACAGAACCACAACCTACAGAACCTCAGAGCAATAGAACCAGAACATATAGAACCACAACCTATAGAAGCTCAGACCAATAGAACCACAGACCAATAGTGTGGTTCTATTGGTCTGTGGTTCTATAAGTGTGTGGTATAGAACCACTCACCTACAGAACCACAGACCTATAGAAGCAGAACATATAGAACCACCCACCTACATAATCCTAGTCCAATAGAACCACACACCTATAGAACCTCAGACCAATAAAACCACAACCTATAGAACTAGAACATATAGAACCACAACCTATAGAACCTCAGACCAATAGAACCACTCACCTACAGAACCACAGACCAATAGAACCACACACCTATAGAACCTCAGACCAATAAAACCACAACCTATAGAACTAGAACATATAGAACCACAACCTATAGAACCTCAGACCAATAGAACCACAACCTATAGAACCACAACCTAGAGAACCACTCACCTACAGAACCACAGACCAATAGAACCACACACCTATAGATCCAGGCACCTATAGAACCTCAGACCCATAGAACCACGTACCTATAGAACCAGAACCTATAGATCCACACACCTATAGAACCTCAGACCAATAGAACCACAACCTATAGATCCACGCACCTATAGAACCACACACTTATAGAACCTTAGACCAATAGAACCACACACATATAGAACCACACACCTATAGAACCTCAGACCAATAGAACCACACCCTGTAGATCCACGCACCTACAGAACCACACACTTATAGAACCTTAGACCAATAGAACCACAACCTATAGAGCCACACATCTATAGAACCAGAACATATAGGTCCCCACACCTATAGAACCACAGACAGATAGAACCAGAACATATAGATCCACGCACGTATAGAACCACCCACCTATAGAACCTCAGACCAATAGAACCACATATACAACCAGAACATATAGAACCACATATGAGCTACAGACCAATAAAACCACAACCTATAGAATATTTTGAACCACACAATATCACCAATATAACCAGAACATATAGATCCAAGGACCTCTAGAACCACACACCTATATAACCTCAGACCAATAGAACCTCAACCTATAGCTTTTATCCAAAGCGCTCACATTACGCTTTAAACCCATGGCTTTTACATTTTGCTCAGGGAGCAATTAGGGGTTAGGCGTCTTGCTCAGGGACACTTCGAGACATGGGGCAGTCGGGACTCGAACCACCAACCATGCGATTCCCAGCGCACCCGCTCTACCCCCTGCGTCACGGCGACCGCCATCTATAGAACTACACATCTATGGAATCACACAGCTATGGAACTAGACCATATAGAACCACACCATATAGAACAGGGGTCTTCAACGTTTTTCAAGCCAAGGACGCCCAAAGTGATGGCGAGACGGAGTTTGGTCCGCCACCTTTTGTTTTTGAGCGTTCTTTAGACGTGAGCATGAATGGATCTGATTGGCTGGTGCCTGTGCTGACATCTATGGGATCACACAGCAATAGAACCAGGCAATATAGGACCACATATCTATTGGAACCATAACATATAGAACCACAAACCTATAGAACCAAACATCTATGGAACCACACATCTATAGAACCAGACCATATAGAAGCACACATCTATGGAACCACATACCCACAGAGGCACAGACAGCTCTGATCCGACTGCCGTTACCTTCTCTAGAAGGAGGCGCAGGGACTCCTTGTCTTAGGAAAGTATCTTTACTGATAATTCTGACTGAAATCAGACATGAGAAAACACTGAGTGAAGGGTACAAACAAATATTCATAGCTATGTTTTAATCCGTGTGGAACCGCCTTAAACTAACAACTGCAGTTTATATCTACAATTCAGACAGTAGAAACATTTTCTGATCACATCTGTGACGACTGAAAGCTTCAGTAAGAAACCACATCGCTAACAGCCTCTAACATGGCTTTAATATTTTATAGCTGAATTAGTCAAAAGGAGGTTTTGCAGAAGTGAGTACGTGAGAAGTTGGTTGAGTTACAGATGTATTTTTATCTGGTTAAAGGTAAAACGTGCATAGTGAAAGAATTCACCCCCTTCAGTTACAAACTGGAGTTCAAAAGAGACTTTTGACCCATTTGATCATCACAACATGCACAGTACTGAAGGTGCAAAATACCTTTCAAACACTAATGAGAACTGATGAGAACTTGATAGAACCCCTTGTTTGCGCTTCAAGCTGCAGGTCTTTTGGGGAATGTCTCCACCATCTACAGAAGGAGATGTTCCTCCATTCTTCTGGAAGCTCAGTCATTTAAATCTCCCCATAGCCAGTGTGTCAACATGTCAAGTCAGCATGTAGGGCCGCCACCCAGACGCCACCCAGCGTTCTGATTGGTCCAGAGTGAGTCACTATTGTGCGATAATTCACAGTCCGTGTCACTGCGCACTCAAAGGTTAGAGGTTAAGAAAAACGTAAATCCCACAAATGATCAGTTTGATCGGTTTCATACGGGACGATTCCCTATTTTCAGGGACGGGTGGAAACCCTTCATGTACCACCTGAAGCACCTAGCTACAGGCTAGCGCTAGCTTACACCTTCTCCTAAACTATTTATGACCCTTTCTGTCTCCACATTAGTGGGATTAATGAAGCACTATGACTCGTTTCTGAGAGCCGTCCTCCTCGTTGTCCTCCTCTCTCCTGATTGGCCAGCTGTGATCCTGGTTCTCACCTAGAAGGTCTCCGGAAAAGTTAACGGGCAGCACGATGCCGACGGAGAGAACGCCGACCACCACCAGCAGCCCGATGATGTGCCGCTGGAAGGACAGGTAGTGCACCGCGTCCTCCCCACACTTCTCACGGATCTCCTCGTCCCTGGGGGGTCAACACAGCACTCCATCAGCCGGATGCAGGAGATTATTGTTAACATCAAAAAATAAACTAATCAATCTCACGTTTGGAAATGACTTCCAATTGTCAGTTTGATAAATTAACGAGTAACCACTTTAGAAACGGTGTATTTTAACAATTGTAATTGAATTGTATTTTAAACTACACACACACGATCGTGTTGGAGGTGGAACATGTTGAACGAGAGACTCTTCCTGTTGTCCTCAACTATCCAGAATCGAACGCATGTGAAGTGCCAACAATCTCCCCACATTTAGCAGGACGGTTACACCGTCTTTTAGGGACAGTGTAAACTGTCCCTAGCTTAGCCTAGCAGCCTAGCAGCTAGCTTAGCCTAGCAGTCCTAAAGCGGTCCATTTGCACTCGTCCCTTCTGTTTGACATATTGAGGAATTCCTGTTTTACTTCCAATGCAAAAAGCTTCTCCATCTTCAGCTACTGTCTCGCTCTCTGCGTCTGACTGACTGCAGCAGGCGGGGCTTCAGGGGTCAGGGGTCAACGCACACAGCGAGGGAACAAAGCTGCCGCAAAATATTTGATCGCACTAATCTCGTTCACAATAATCTCAGATTAAAACGTTATGTTTTCTACATAAAACGATACTCACTTTATTCTGAAGATGGCCGTCAACCACGAGCAGAAACCCTGCAGGTAAAAAAGGGAATATCAGGAGGAGGAGACACACGAAACACGAGTCCTCACATTGGCCGTTTCTCAATACCTAAGACGGCGAGAACGGACTCGCGTTCCCGCGAGAATAGACTCGGGAGTCCTGACTCACGGGTACGGGAGAACGGAGAACGGACATTTCCGCCATTGGAACAGCAGCTGACTTGATGACGTCACCACAGTAGGCGGTCTTTGTTTACGCACGCAAGTATCTCATCTGCCATCGCAGCTTGCTGAGGTGAAATGCATTCTGGGATATATGTCTCTCACAAGAACAGACGAGCCTGCTTCGATGCGTGCCCGGTAAAATGGGCGGGGCGAGTCACATCCGGGTATTATGACTGTTCTCGACCAGATGCGGACTTGAGAATTGGAACAGTACTCGGGCTGTGACTGATGACGTTTCACGAGTCCACGAGAACAAAAGTCCACACAAGAACGCATATTGAGAAACGGCCACTGTCTCTCTGGTCACAGTCGCCAGAGGAGGGCACAGTGAGGAAGAGAAGAAGGAGACAGTGAGGAGGAGAAGGAGACAGTGAGGAAGAGGAGGAGCAGAAGGACACAGTGAGGAAGAGGAGAAAAGAGTCCTCACATTGTCTCTCTGGTCGAAGTCGACGGAGGAGGACACGGAGGTGAGACGCTCATAGCGGTCGGGCGTCTCGGAGTGCATCGCAGAGACAACGCTGTGGGCAAACACAGGAAGCTGTTAGCATGTAGCCGCTCTGACCTTTGACCTCTGTCTGAGCGGAGTTGTGGGAGCTAACAGGAAGTGGAAACACAAACATCAACCTGCTTCTGCAGAGGTCTTTCCAGGCTTTACGTATACGGACATTCGACGTCCACCGCGTGTTGTGGGTGGATAAGCTAACCAGCTAGCTAGCTAGCTAGCACGGTACAGGGTGGTGGACACACCGAGCTAGAGACACACAGCCTGTTACCTGTCGACCGGTTCATAGTTATCTCTGTCTCGCCTCCAGCTGGGTGAACGTTACAAAATGAGAAGTTCGGAGCAGTTTTAGCATCCCAGTATGTTAGCATCTGTTAGCATACGTTAGCATCACATCTGTTAAAATCACACGTGTTAGCATCACATTCATTAGAATCACATTAGCAGGGTTTTTCATATGCGTCTGGGGGGCTCTGGTGGTTTGTGGGGGGGTTGTAGCACCAGAGCATTCCTGCATTCTGTCCCTCTGAACCGTAACAACCAACACACGGTGAAATAAAGGAGGAGGAGAAGTGTTAGAGCACCAATCAGAGAGCAGCATCCCGTTAGTGACCCCATAGAAGGAGAGCAGGTGGCGAGCGGATAAACCACACATACTATTCCCGCTCCTCCAGGCCGCTGAGATGCTTCTTCAGTCTTCAGGATGGAAACAGAGAGAGAATCACAAGCTGCCACGAGAGCGTCGTCGTGACGACGGACAACAAAAACATGGCATCGACCTCGGCTCAATAAATGTAGATGTTATTCTTATGATTCATGAGGTCCTGATGTCTCAGCACCTTGTGAAGTCCACAAAGTCGGTGTTAGAACGTCAGAACTCTCAGAGTCTCAGATGAGGTTACCTGTCGGCGTCGGTGACCAGCGCCAGGCGGCCATAGTCCCACGCAACCTTCCGCAGAATGGAAAAGACGAAGAGCAGTACCTGCAGCAGAAGAGGACCGAGGTCAGCGGTCACGGACACATCATCACGGAGTCTCTCTCTCTCTCCTCGGTCGCTCACTGAGCATCACATCGGTCTTCCACAGAGCAACACCGTTGGATTTATTCCAGTCTGTAAAGCTGCGTTCACACAAACTAACGGGAGTGGGAGGAGTTTATCTCCATGGAAACCATTATTAACTCAATTCCTTCGTAACCCACGAAAGAAATAACCTCTATTTCTGCTCAGTAGTCTCACATTGTCTGAGCTCGTGACCTCGTCATGACATCATCGTGAGGTCATCGTGAGGTCATCATGAGACGCGTCACTGAATCCATCAAGACATACGCAGGCTCGTTTATTACAGCTGTTGAGCCCAAAATAAAAGTTAAACATTATGATAAATATGAAGCAGAAATAACGAGATAATGACGACGGTTTGTAAACAATCTAATTTCATGTTTAGTTATTTCTCTCCTCAAGACGACGTGTAAAGAACCTTTTAATGACTCGTTGTCTGAATGGAGTCTGGACGCTGTGACGTCCTGACGAGGATCTCCTCTCTGATTGGCTGCAGAGACTCAGCATCAACTCTGCTTCTAATCTACTACTTCCCCCCGCCCCCCCTCGGACCCGCGCGCCGCTCTGAGCGCGTGCGGTGACCTCGGCGACTCACCAGGAAGCACATGAAGTCGAGGGCGAGCACGGTGGGCACCCCCCCAAAGGGCAGCCCCTGCAGCACGGTGCTGCGGATGCGGGCGGAGTAGCAGTAGTCCTTGGATTCGCTCTGGGTGGAGCAATTATCCTGGCCGCTGCACGCCTGGCCGCCGCCGCCGCCCAATACCGCCATGGTTACGATCAGCACGGCGAGCATGCTCACTGCCACATCCTCGTAGAGACCCTGTGGGGCGGGAGGACACGTTGGAGGAGGATGAACCACACGAAGTGACGAACACCTGCAGAACTAAACACGTTCACCACACGTTCAGTGGTGTTGATGCTTCACGGACGGCTTCCTCCACTGTGATAACCCCCCCCCCCCCTGTGATCTCACACCTCAGTGACGGACACTCTGGATGATGATGATGTCATCGTTACATCACGTCGCAGAAACTTATTTTGAGGGTTCTATGCTCAGAATAAAAACATCAGGGTTCTTAACAGAGAAAGACGTCTCAAGGTGTCTTGAAGTAACTTCATCTTGTTAAAACTAGCTGGTTCCACTTGGTTCTGTGCTGGTCGGACACCCCCCTGTTGTCATGGTGTAGCACCAGAGGTCCTCTGTTAGCTTAGCACAACACATTTATTAGCTGGGATCGGAGAACCTCACCATTCCACCCAGACTCAGATCCTCTCTGTGACCGACCTGCTGGCTGGTTCACGCTCTGCTCGTAGAGAAACACTTCTGTCCCTCAGCTGCCTTCCAGTGACTCTGCTAGCGTTTAGCCTAGTTAGCACGTAAACAACGAGCGAGCAGCAACAAGTCCCGCAGCTAAAAGAAGAACCACGTCTGCAGCCCAGAGATAAGAGATTTATCCAGTTACCCATTACCCAGAGGCCTTAGAGGCATTACCCAGAGGCCTCAGAGTGCCTCTAGGGCCTCTGGGTAATGTCCAGCTCTACAGACAAAACAGAGGAAAGATCACGTCTTCTTCTCCACTCTGACGTCTCCGGAGGTCTTATCAGCTGGATGGAGGCGTCCATCAGTGAGACATCTCCTAAATACACAGTGCATGTGTGTTACAGCGTGTGTTACAGTGTGCGTTACAGTGTGTGTTACAGTGTGCGTGTGTGTTACAGTGTGTGTGTGTTACAGCGTGTGTTACAGCGTGTGTTACAGTGTGTGTTACAGCGTGTGTTACAGCGTGTGTTACAGCGTGTGTTACAGTGTGTGTTACAGCGTGTGTGTGTGTGTGTTACAGTGTGTGTTACAGTGTGTGTTACAGTGTGCGTTACAGTGTGTGTTACAGTGTGCGTGTGTGTTACAGTGTGTGTATGTTACAGCGTGTGTTACAGCGTGTGTTACAGTGTGTGTTACAGCGTGTGTTACAGCGTGTGTTACAGTGTGCGTTACAGTGTGTGTTACAGCGTGTGTTACAGTGTGCGTGTGTGTTACAGTGTGTGTGTGTGTGTGTGTGTTACAGCGTGTGTGTGTGTGTGTTACAGCGTGTGTTACAGTGTGTGTTACAGTGTGCGTGTGTGTTACAGTGTGTGTGTGTGTGTGTGTGTTACAGCGTGTGTGTGTGTGTGTTACAGCGTGTGTTACAGTGTGTGTTACAGTGTGCGTTACAGTGTGTGTTACAGTGTGCGTGTGTGTTACAGTGTGTGTGTGTTACAGCGTGTGTTACAGCGTGTGTTACAGTGTGTGTTACAGCGTGTGTTACAGCGTGTGTTACAGTGTGCGTGTGTGTTACAGTGTGTGTGTGTGTGTTACAGCGTGTGTGTGTGTGTGTTACAGCGTGTGTTACAGTGTGTGTTACAGTGTGTGTTAGTGTGCGTGTGTGTTGAAGTGTGTGTGTTACAATAATAATAATAATAATAATGTATTTTATTTATAACACTCTTCATCATTAGATCTCAAAGTGCCACAAAGGATGAAAAGGAGAATAGTAAAGAATAGTAAAAACTAGCCGAGCATAAGGCCTGTTATTACGCCCGTTATTACCCCCCCCTCTCTGTTATTACCCCCCCGTTATTACCCCCTCATTTCATCCCACAGCACAGGACTCCTCAGGAACCTCAGGATTCCATAGTGTTCAGGATGTCGGCTTCACCTGGAGCCCCCCATGACTCCCCCACCTCCCCTCTTGGTGGCCGATGGACCATCTGGTGACCTGGTGGTGACTCGTCAACCAAGAGCTAAGACAGCTGAGGATTTACTGCCCCCCCCAATCACCCTGTGTGACTCTGTGGAGCGCCCCCCCCCCCCCCCCCCCTCACCCCCCCAGGTAGGAACACCAGGCATCACCAGGCAGGATGTAGTTCCCGAGGCTCCGTGACCTCGAACGCCTCTTTGTCCACTTTACATTCTACTTCTTAGACAACAATCAATACAATAAGGACAGAAATGAGTGTGTGATACTGTGTGTGCGTGTATGTGCGTGCATGTGTGATACAGTGTGTGTGTATGTGCGTGCGTGTGTGATACTGTGTGTGTGTGTATGTGCGTGCGTGTGTGATACTGTGTGTGTGTGTGTGTGTGTCTGTATGTGCGTGCATGTGTGATACAGTGTGTGTGTATGTGATACTGTGTGTGTGTGTGTGTGTGTGTGTGTGTGTGTGTGTGTGTGTGTGTGTGTTATACACGATGATATGAGCGCCGACAGTAAAGAACCGACGTGACGCGTGTCTGAGTTACCGGCACCGCCAGAGGTGGAACCCCGTTACAGACAGACAGACAGACAGGCAGGCAGGTGTGTCCTCTGCGCACACATTATATAACCCCCCCCCCCCCCCGGTGGCTGGATGGTTGCGGTCCGGGTGGAAACAGGAGCCGCTAACAGGCCGCCCGGTGAGGCTTCAGCAGCGGCCTGTCCCGCTGAGCAGATCAAACAAAGCCGGCTAATGATAACCGGTAAGCCCAATTACAACAAAGCCGGTACCTGAGTCCCCGAAGCCGGTACCTGAGCCCCAGAAGCCGATCCTCCTCCCCGCTGAACCACGGAGAAACGGACTCGTTAAGTCCTCACAGATCCCCCGCGTCCTGCCGCAGCGCCGCCATCCGAGAGACAACAGGCGGAATCGGGCCCCGGGAAGTAGAGCCGCCGAACCTCCGGCGCTCTGCGGCTGAGCCAACGTGTCCCTCCGCCGCGGAGTCCGCTAAGAGCGCGCCGGGTGTCGGTGTCAAAATGGAGGCGCTCTCTCCGGTGTCTCCGGGATAGGAGCCGGAGCGGAGCCGCTGCTGCTGGGGGCAAGAAGACGGTCAGCCGGAGCTGCGATGCGCGAAGCCGCCGAGAGGGGGCGCCCACCGGGAACCGCAGGGGCCTTCACAATAAGAGTTCTTGGTCACAGTACAAAAAATAGACATATACAAAAGGCTAGATGTCTCGTCCGCGTTGCCGGCCAACGGAGTTGAACGGTCGCACATGGCGACCATCTTGGTACGGTCACCTCGCTCACCCATAACATTGTGTTGGTAGTGATACATGTACTTTTTAAATAACCATAACTTGCTCAATTTTCAACCGATTTTTAAACAGTTTGGTTTGTTATAAATGTCAGAGATAGTAGTTATGACACTGCATACATCAATATTGATGTTATGTTCTAAAAAATAGAATAATATTCTAAAATAGATACAAGATTTCCCTTTACAAATATCAAGAAATGCTGCATGTTTAAATCCCCAACCTGTACAGAGATGTATTTATGACACTGCATACTTATGAATAATTATAATTATAACCATGGGTTTTCATATTTTAAATTAAATTAAACAGAACATTATTTGTTATTCATTATTATAAGTATGCAGTGTCATAACTACATCTTGTCCATAACAAACCAAACCGTTTAAGAATCGGTTGAAAATTGAGCTGAAGTTATTATTATTATTTAAACGACATGTACTTGTACTGTTGTTTGGGAGCAGTGGCCCCTGACGAGGGCTGTGGATCAGTGGCTGACGGAGGTCAGAGAAGAGGCCTGATGTCCATGAGCAGCTCAACCGCAGGAGGAGGCTGCAAGATGCAGAGAAAAGAGACACAAGCGTGTTCTCCTCTAGATGGAGGCTTTGAGTCAGTGTCACTTAGGACACGGGTGGCCCAGGTGGCCCTCCACCTGTTTTTTGGGCCTCTGCCTTCTTTCTGTTGTCTGAACAGAACTCAAGGTGAACATACTCCGAGTTGATTAAACTAACGCAGATCAGCTGTTCTGGAAGTGGATAGTCAGAGTTTCCCGTCTCAGAGTGAGTCAACTCGGAGTTCAGGGATAGACTCAGAGTTTGTTGAACCTCCTTTCTGGAATACCCCCCAGGGGTCCGTTTCAACAAGCGGGTTTAGTGGAAACTCAGTGTTTGTTCACCCTGAGATGATGGAAACTCTGTCTTGTTTCACAAAGGGAGGTAACTAAAGCTCAGGCTCAGTCACCATGGTAACTAAAGCTCAGGCTCAGTCTCCATGGTAACTAAAGCTCAGGCTCAGTCTCCATGGTAACTAAAGCTCAGGCTCAGTCACCATGGTAACTAAAGCTCAGGGTCAGTCACCGTGTTAACTAAAGCTCAGGCTCAGTCACCATGTTAACTAAAGCTCAGGCTCAGTCTCCATGTTAACTAAAGCTCAGGCTCAGTCACCATGGTAACTAAAGCTCAGGGTCAGTCACCATGTTAACTAAAGCTCAGGCTCAGTCTCCATGTTAACTAAAGCTCAGGCTCAGTCACCATGGTAACTAAAGCTCAGGCTCAGTCTCCATGTTAACTAAAGCTCAGGCTCAGTCTCCATGTTAACTAAAGCTCAGGCTCAGTCACCATGGTAACTAAAGCTCAGGCTCAGTCTCCATGTTAACTAAAGCTCAGGCTCAGTCACCATGTTAACTAAAGCTCAGGGTCAGTCTCCATGGTAATTAAAGCTCAGGCTCAGTCACCATGGTAACTAAAGCTCAGGATCAGTCACCATGGTAACTAAAGCTCAGGCTCAGTCTCCATGGTAACTAAAGCTCAGGCTCAGTCTCCATGGTAACTAAAGCTCAGGCTCAGTCACCATGGTAACTAAAGCTCAGGGTCAGTCACCGTGTTAACTAAAGCTCAGGGTCAGTCACCATGTTAACTAAAGCTCAGGCTCAGTCTCCATGTTAACTAAAGCTCAGGCTCAGTCACCATGGTAACTAAAGCTCAGGGTCAGTCACCATGTTAACTAAAGCTCAGGCTCAGTCTCCATGTTAACTAAAGCTCAGGCTCAGTCACCATGGTAACTAAAGCTCAGGCTCAGTCTCCATGTTAACTAAAGCTCAGGCTCAGTCACCATGTTAACTAAAGCTCAGGGTCAGTCTCCATGGTAATTAAAGCTCAGGCTCAGTCACCATGGTAACTAAAGCTCAGGATCAGTCACCATGTTAACTAAAGCTCAGGCTCAGTCTCCATGGTAACTAAAGCTCAGGCTCAGTCACCATGTTAACTAAAGCTCAGGCTCAGTCTCCATGGTAACTAAAGCTCAGGCTCAGTCACCATGTTAACTAAGGCTCAGGCTCAGTCTCCATGGTAACTAAAGCTCAGGATCAGTCACCATGTTAACTAAAGCTCAGGCTCAGTCACCATGTTAACTAAAGCTCAGGCTCAGTCTCCATGTTAACTAAAGCTCAGGATCAGTCACCATGTTAACTAAAGCTCAGGCTCAGTCTCCATGGTAACTAAAGCTCAGGCTCAGTCACCATGTTAACTAAGGCTCAGGCTCAGTCTCCATGGTAACTAAAGCTCAGGATCAGTCACCATGTTAACTAAAGCTCAGGCTCAGTCACCATGTTAACTAAAGCTCAGGCTCAGTCTCCATGTTAACTAAAGCTCAGGATCAGTCACCATGTTAACTAAAGCTCAGGCTCAGTCTCCATGGTAACTAAAGCTCAGGCTCAGTCACCATGTTAGCTAAAGCTCAGGATCAGTCACCATTTTAACTAAAGCTCAGGATCAGTCACCATGTTAACTAAAGCTCAGGCTCAGTCACCATGTTAACTAAAGCTCAGGCTCAGTCTCCATGGTAACTAAAGCTCAGGCTCAGTCACCATGTTAACTAAAGCTCAGGCTCAGTCTCCATGGTAACTAAAGCTCAGGCTCAGTCACCATGTTAACTAAGGCTCAGGCTCAGTCTCCATGGTAACTAAAGCTCAGGATCAGTCACCATGTTAACTAAAGCTCAGGCTCAGTCACCATGTTAACTAAAGCTCAGGCTCAGTCTCCATGTTAACTAAAGCTCAGGATCAGTCACCATGTTAACTAAAGCTCAGGCTCAGTCTCCATGGTAACTAAAGCTCAGGCTCAGTCACCATGTTAGCTAAAGCTCAGGATCAGTCACCATTTTAACTAAAGCTCAGGCTCAGTCTCCATGTTAACTAAGGCTCAGGCTCAGTCACCATGTTAACTAAAGCTCAGGGTCCATCACCATGTTAACTAAAGCTCAGGCTCAGTCACCATGTTAACTAAAGCTCAGGATCAGTCACCATGGTAACTAAAGCTCAGGGTCAGTCTCCATGTTAACTAAAGCTCAGGATCAGTCACCATGGTAACTAAAGCTCAGGATCAGTCACCATGTTAACTAAGGCTCAAGGTCCGTCACCATGTTAACTAAAGCTCAGGCTCAGTCACCATGTTAACTAAAGCTCAGGATCAGTCACCATGGTAACTAAAGCTCAGGGTCAGTCTCCATGTTAACTAAAGCTCAGGCTCAGTCTCCATGTTAACTAAGGCTCAGTCTCCATGGTAACTAAAGCTCAGGCTCAGTCACCATGTTAACTAAGGCTCAGGCTCAGTCTCCATGGTAACTAAAGCTCAGGATCAGTCACCATGGTAACTAAAGCTCAGGGTCAGTCTCCATGTTAACTAAAGCTCAGGATCAGTCACCATGTTAACTAAAGCTCAGGATCGGTCACCATGGTAACTAAAGCTCAGACTCAGTCACCATGTTAACTAAAGCTCAGGATCAGTCACCATGTTAACTAAAGCTCAGGATCAGTCACCATGGTAACTGAGCCTGTGAACATCACCTGGTCGGGAGCAGGTTTTCTTCAATAGAGTTTCTTTCTCTGACAGCAGCCCAGCCAATCACACAGCGTGCCTTCATTCAGTACTCTGTGTCAGGCACAGGTGGTCGGTGGCAGGTTCCCTTTTGGGAACGGCAGGTTCCGGTGGTCGGTGGCAGGTTCTTCCGGTGGTCGGTGGAAGGATCCTTTCTCAGTGGAGACATGGACCCGCGTCCTCCTCCTCATGCAAATGACATGTTAACGAGTATCTTCACGGCCACGCGTTCGCCGTGAATCATTGTTTCTAACTTGATTGAGAATCAGGCACAACACAGCGACCTGCAAGCAGCGCAGCGTCTTAAATAAAGTCATGTGTGTCTTAATGCGATGCTTTAGAAATGAACACAAAGGGATTCTGTATTTGTTCATAAGGTTTTGATAACCGGCCGCAGCCAGCGGAGAGAGAGGACGGGTCACGCAAGATTTATATATATTATATTATTTTTTTAAATGAGCCAAGATATGTGGATGGATCGGATCAGCGTTGCTGGCTGTAATGGTTCTAAAGAAGATGACGAGCAGCAGCTGTAGTTTGTGGTGTTGCTGCTGCATTACACTGGTAGGTGTTTATCTAATATATTATTGGATATAACATATAAACGGTTCTGGTAAACATTTAATTCAGGCCTGTCTGATCACATCACGCTGAGGAGACGAGGACAGGGTCCACATCATACAGCTGAGGAGCCATGTTCTAGTATCTGCTGTGGACTGTACAATTCAGAACCAGCTCCCATCACTAACTCCAGCTGGACTGAGGTGGGAACAGAACCGGGACCTCCAGCACTGGGAGGCTCCCAGTAGATCGTCACTCACGCTCTCAAATCCCTGTGAATTGTCCTCCATGTGTCCACAGAGCTGATCTGAAGACCAAACATCCATCTGTTATGGACCGTCCGCCTGATGGGGACGTGCTCCTGTGGTATTTGTCTTGTTGTCCATTGTCTCATTGTCTTATTGTCCAATGTTATGCACCAACCGCCATGTCACATTCTGCATGTGTCTGACATACTTTGGCAATAAATGTTCCTCATTCCTCGTTCCTGACACACGGGTCCATTGTTTGTAGGACAGACATGTTTAATAAAGACTCTATAACTCTAACAAATATGTAATCTGCACTGAAGTGTGAAGGTTGTTCTCAGGAAAAGCTTCGTCAGTTCGCCTGCTGACACACAACCAGTATCTAATGTATTCACATATAAACGTGCACGCTCACGCTGGAATGAAATTACACTTGAACTATAAATGCACAGTAATAATGAGTGAAGCCGCTTAAAGGCCGGATTGCACAAACAACATGTTTTTAAAGTTACAACATCAGCACACGAACATGCTGCAAAAAGATGCAGCACATCTGGGTCAGGCAGTTCAACAGAACAACCAAGAACAACACGTCCATGCATAGAACGGGCCAATCGCACATCTGGGTCAGGCAGTTCAATAGGAACAACCAAGAACAACACGTCCATGCATAGAACGGGCCAATCGCACATCTGGGTCAGGCAGTTCAATAGGAACAACCAAGAACAACACGTCCATGCATAGAACGGGCCAATCGCACATCTGGGTCAGGAAGTTCAATAGGAACAACCAAGAACAACACGTCCATGCATAGAGTGGGCCTATTGCACATCTGGGTCAAAGGAAGTTCAACAGAACAACCTGTTCTAAGAACAACACGTCCATGCATAGAACGGGCCAATCGCACATCTGGCAAACATCCTGGTGAGAAGAACTCCTGAACAACGGGGGCGTGTTGATCCGGGAGCCCGGAGAGATGGACGTCCCTGTGCTCCAATGGGGGCCTCGGAAGGAGCCCCCTCCACCTGCTGAGCATCACAAACGCCCTTTGGGGCCATAAGACGGTTTGGCGCTCGGTGCACGTGTGAATGCGGGACTCAACTCTGTTAAAGAGACTTTAACAGCTGTCCTCATTTTGTCCGTCTCAACGCTAACGTTCAGATACTGGACCGGACCCGGTGTCCGTCCCTCCGCGCCGGACGCGTCGCTCTCAGAGAGCAGAGCGAGTTCTGCTTTTACCGCTGCTGCGGTTTAACTTCTGCTTCTGCTTTTTATCGGTGGGTTTCTGCTCCGGATGCGACTCAACGTCACAGCTGTTATCGATTCGCCCTAAACCCGCCGGTCCCCCGGTCCCCCGGTCCCCCGGTCCCCCCGGTCCCCCCGGTCCTCCACCCAGCGGCCTTATGGAGTGTCAGCACGCCGCCGTCGGCGCGCTGAGCTGGGCTCTGCTCCTCGGAGGAGCCGCTTACCTGCTGCGGCAGACCCGGATCCCTGCGCGGTACGGCCGCTACGTGGTGGCGGGGGCTCGCAGCTGTCCGGCCCGGCTGGGCTGGTTCCTGCAGGAGGTCCCGGGTCTTCTGGTGCCGCTGCTGCTGCTGCTCACCGGAGACCGGACCGGGAGCAGCGGAGACTGGACCGGGAGCACCGGAGACCGGACCGGGAGGACGCTGCTGCTCTGCACCTTCGTGCTGCACTACTTCCACAGGTCCGATTCCGGGGGCCACTTTTCTGCCTGTGGGTCGTGGGTGAACGTGCATGTTAACGTGTGTGTGTGTGTGTGTGTGTGTGTGTGTGTGTTAATATGTGCGTGTGGTAACGTGTGTTGTGTTTTTTTAGCCACATTGGCGCTAATTTCAGAACCTTGATGCCATTTTCCCAAACTCTAACACTGTTTTTCAATTGTTTGTTTGGATCCAAGACACAAAAACCAAAGATTTCTTCATTGAAGTAAAATCACCTGATCAATGTGACCAATGTGACATCAAAGTACGATTTCAAAATGCAAATCCCACGTTAGGTTGAGATGATGGTCCATTCATTTCATTACAATGATGAAACTATCAGTTGATACAACGTCTCAAAACGAGAAATGAGCCTCAGCAGGTAGTTTTATTGATACTGACCAACAATATTATTTATCATGAGGTTTGAAAGTAATGAGATCCATTCACACCAAATAGGTGCATGAAGCGACTTCATCATCTGTGGACGTGATATCTGATCATCATTCTGTATCAGACCGTCCATGTATCCTCCTTCCCACCACGCTGACGACGTGGGGCAACAGCCATGTCTGAAGACGGCTCCCATTGGCTCATAGAATGCAACCATGTAACCTTCCCTGATGGGTCAGGGTTAGCAACCCGTTAGCAACCCGTTAGTAACCCGTAGTAACCCGTTAGTAACCCGTAGCAACCCGTTCTGCAGGAGTTTGATCTACGCCTTCCTGACCAGAGGACGCGCCATCCCGCTGACCATTGTCCTCGCCGCCACCACCTTCTGCTCGCTCAACGGCTTCCTGCAGGGTCATCACCTGCTGCACTGCGCCCGCTTCCAGCACACCTGGCTGAGGGACGCGCGCCTGGCTGCAGGTGGGCTTACCAAGCGTCTCAGAGCGGACAGCTTCTGGTTTTTGGATCATTTTGTGGCATTTTGTCATGTACCAAACTATTTATTTCACTTTTATCTCTAATGGATTTCAATACATCAGTGTAGGGATTTAAAAACCCTCTAAATACTCGTTGAATTGACTCTAAGGCCTGAAGGTCAAAGAGCTCATTTACCTCGACCTTCACAGGACGACGTCTCTTTCCCTTTGAGTGTGTTGAGTTCTGTTCGTAGATCTTTAGAGATGATATTTGTTGTCTTTACTCGTCTAGATCTTCCAGATGTGAGCATCTGCTCCACTGGAGGCCCTCGGGATATTAGTCAGGGTGGTCATAAGTCCCAGAGAGGGTTGGGGTACCCTCACACGTGGGCACCAGATGGCCGTAGAAGAAATGAAAGAACTCTGTAATCCTCAGGAATGTACGGCTTTAATAATAATCGTGTTCTTTACTTCATTCTCATAATCATCTGACCTTTGTAAAGGTTTTCTTCTCTTCGTGGTCGGGATGATCATCAACCTCCACAGCGATCACATCCTGCGAGGCCTGAGGCGACCCGGAGAGACCGTCTACAGGATCCCCCGCGGTACAGGCCATCCTGATCCTGGTCCCCCGTAGATCCTGGTTCACACTAGATCCTGGTTCACACCAGATCCTGGTTCACACCAGATCGTAGTTCACACCAGATCCTGGTTCACACTAGATCCTGGTTCACACCAGATCGTAGTTCACACCAGATCCTGGTTCACACTAGATCCTGGTTCACACCAGATCGTAGTTCACACCAGATCCTGGTTCACATTAGATCCTGGTTCACACCAGATCGTAGTTCACACCAGATCCTGGTTCACATTAGATCCTGGTTCACATTAGATCCTGGTTCACATCAGATCCTGGTTCACATCAGATCCTGGTTCACACCGGATCCTGGTTCACATTAGATCCTGGTTCCCATTAGTTTTTTTGTGTTGTAGGAACTATTCATTTTCTTAATTATTTCTACTTCTTTTCATGTTTTGCTCTCAGGGGGAATGTTTGAGTTTGTGTCGGGTGCAAACTTCTTGGGGGAGATCCTGGAGTGGGGGGGTTATGCTCTGGCCTCGTGGTCTTTACCCGCCACCGCCTTTGCCTTCTTCACCGCTTGCTCCATCGGGCCCCGAGCCTACCAGCACCACCGGTACGTCTGATCCACACAGATGACGAGTGCCTGACTTCGCTGCTGTGATGTCATGAGCAGCATTCCCAGCAGCCCCGTTGAAACATGTAACGGATTTAGAACATTACTAAGAACATCCGCTAGCGTTACGACTGGTTTTCTATTAACACATTCATTATCAGGTTCTTCACACATGTTGAAATGTCTTCTGGTCTTGCAGGGACTACCAGCAGAGGTTTGGAGACTACCCTCGCCACAGGAAGGCCTTGATTCCCTTCATCCTGTAGAGAGAGAGAGAACAAGCAAACTGGGTCACGCAAAGAAATCCGCCAAGGGGAGAACGGGGGCGTCGTCCCCGACTGGAGGCCTTTCAAACGTCCACATTCCTGTAGGACATTTCTGAAAAGAGATTCATTCGTGTGCCGACATGTTCCTTTGTGTTTGGGATCATAGGGAGGTGCAGGGTTCTCCTGAGCCCGGAAGCCTGCAGGCGTCTAATGATACAAATGATAGTACGTGTAGTCGTGTTTAGTTTAGAATTGTAGTTTGTGTCATGATACATTAGTCATTACATTCAGTCCTATCAACACATTAACATTCTGTCACAATGTGACGTTAAAACCTGGGGACGGATGCTTTGCCGTCATTTATGGATTCGTCCCAACGTTCTTCTCTTTCTGGGAGTTTTTTCTCCTGTCAGGTATTACATTACATTACATTACATTACATGTCATTTAGCTGACGCTTTTATCCAAAGCGACGTACAATAAGTGCATTCAACCATAGGGTACAAACTCAGGAGAACAAGAAACAAGAAAGTGCAATTTCCTCAAATAAGCGAATTTACAATTTGCTATAGATGAGTGACGTCACAAGTACAATTTAAGTGCTGCAATTTGTTAGTCTTTAGTCGAGGTAGAGTCTGAAGAGGTGTGTCTTTAGTTTGCGGCGGAAGATGTGAAGGCTCTCTGCGGTCCTGATGTCTTCAGAGAGCGCGTTCCACCATTTCGGCGCAAGGACAGCGTAGAGTCGAGACCTAGTCGAGTGTTTTGCTCTCAGTGAGGGAGGGACGAGTAGTTTTGCAGATGCAGAGCGGAGAGTGCGGGTTGGGATGTAGGGTTTGACCATGTCCTGGATGTAAGCTGGACCCGATCCATTCACAGCATGGTACGTGAGCACCAGTGTTTTGAACTGGATGCGGGCGGCCACCGGTAGCCAGTGAAGAGAGCGGAGGAGTGGAGTAGTGTGGGAGAATGAGATCAGGTAGATGAGCAACTGAATGTAAGACAGCCGACTGAGCCGACGTCTTGAGTGTTGGACCACATGATTACGATCATGATTACGATGCTCGCAGGTCACTAAAGTTCATGTGGAATGTGGGAAAAGAATCCAGCCGGTTCTCTTTGTAACAGTGTACAGGGCCCCAGGTCCTTATTCTGAATTTCTTTCTGAATTTTCACAGTTCTTAACGAGTTTGGTCCTTAAAACAAGGTAATTATTGTGGGTGACTTTAACATTCATGTGGATGTGGACAACGACAGCCTTAGTACTGCATTGCTTTCATTGTTAGATTCCACTGCTTTCTGTCAGTGTGTAAATAAACCAGCTCACTGTTTTAACCTCACTCTCGCCTTGGTGCTTGTGTACGGGGTTGGGATTGAACATTTAACAATGTTTCCACAGAAGCCTCTCCTGTCGGACCATTGTCTGATAACCGCTGTCGCCTCATTTAAAGAAGCCATTCCTTCTGCTCTCAGTTCAGTGCTATAGCGCATACTTCTCGCTAGAAATGCCTTTGAAATGCACACAAATGCTGATGCTTTCTTAAAATATTGTGTTTTTCACAGATAATACACCGTCTTTTTTTAGCTGAGGGAAACTTGATAGTCACGTGACCTCGTTTCAAGCCAATGTGAATGAATCGGCCAAATAAACCGTAGTATTGTCACAATGTGGGCGGCAAATTGTGACAATACTACGTTTTCCCCTGTGGACCCACGTAGCTATTACACATTTTGCTGTGAGACTGGGTTCTTTCACCCGGTGACCCTGCTTCACACAGCCGGCCTCTCAGTCGGGATCAGCATTCCAACCCTCCACCCCTGGGGACCGCGTAGTGGAACCAGTGAGACCAGTTAGATCCACAGACTGGGGCTGCTTTAGGGACAAACAATAAGCTACAAACAAAAACAAAAAAACAACCCCATGAATGACCCCCGCCTGGCAGACGGGCTGAACGAGTTCTACTGCAGATATGACAGACAATGTCCTGATTCCATCGCCGAAAGCTCCACCAACCTGCCCCAGACCCCCACCCCTCCCTCCCCCAGCCCATCAGGGGTTCACGCCTCTGTCTCACCTTCCCCCCACCAGCAACGACCCTCTCTATTCTGATCACTATGATGATCTATAGGGCACTAATCACACATTGTGACACTATAATGATCTATAGTGCACTAATCACACATTGTGACACTATAATAATCACACATTGTGACACTATAATAATCACACATTGTGACACTATGATGATCTATAGGGCACTAATCACACATTGTGACACTATAATGATCTATAGTGCACTAATCACACATTGTGACACTATAATAATCACACATTGTGACACTATGATGATCTATAGGGCACTAATCACACATTGTGACACTATAATGATCTATAGGGCACTAATCACACATTGTGACACTATAATAATCACACATTGTGACACTATAATAATCACACATTGTGACACTATGATGATTATAGGGCACTAATCACACATTGTGACACTATAATAATCACACATTGTGACACTATAATAATCACACATTGTGACACTATGATGATTATAGGGCACTAATCACACATTGTGACACTATAATAATCACACATTGTGACACTATAATAATCACACATTGTGACACTATGATGATTATAGGGCACTAATCACACATTGTGACACTATAATAATCACACATTGTGACACTATAATAATCACACATTGTGACACTATAATAATCACACATTGTGACACTATAATAATCACACATTGTGACACTATGATGATCTATAGTGCACTAATCACACATTGTGACACTATAATGATCACACATTGTGACACTATAATAATCACACATTGTGACACTATAATAATCACACATTGTGACACTATGATGATCTATAGTGCACTAATCACACATTGTGACACTATAATGATCACACATTGTGACACTATGATGATCTATAGTGCACTAATCACACATTGTGACACTATAATGATCACACATTGTGACACTATAATAATCACACATTGTGACACTATAATAATCACACATTGTGACACTATGATGATCTATAGTGCACTAATCACACATTGTGACACTATAATGATCACACATTGTGACACTATAATGATCACACATTGTGACACTATAATAATCACACATTGTGACACTATAATAATCACACATTGTGACACTATAATAATCACACATTGTGACACTATGATGTGCGATAATCATCCCGCAGCAGCAGGTGGCGCCAGACGCTAGAAAGCAGCAGGACCCCCGTAGAAGAAGAAGAGTCGTGCTACGTCACACAGCGTTACCATCCACAACAAACATGGCGGACGGTACGTTTATTGTTGACCGGTCATCCCTTTTTCAAATGTTTGTTTAATAGTGTTTTGCTTCTTTGCGGCGGGTTTCCGGTCATCTCGAAGTCTCGCGACTCTGTAAGAAACCCGGAGGTGTATCTTTTACTCGTTTGCGCGGATTATTCACCGGACACGGAGCCTAAAAGTGATGCTAAGCTAACTAGCCCCCGCCTGCGAGCAGCGCTCGTGCAGCCGGTACGGACGTGATTGACAAATCGAGCGCAAAGCGGCGCAGGTCCGGCGACGCTCACCTGCTCTGCTGGCGGGACACAAACCGCCACAATGCGACGTATAAAAAACTTTGAATTCGTATTTGTCTCTTTGAACAACACTGTAACTCCAGCAGTGTTTCCCCCTCGGCGTTTATTCGTAAACGAGAGATTCAATGCGCCCTGATTGATTCCGTAGTTTTAGGTGTTTGCAGAAGGGAATTAAAGGTCCGCCTCCGTTGGTGAATTGTTGGAGTCCGCTTGGGAGTTTCTCGCGGCTTCGTGTGAGGATGAAGGAGTTCATCATTGGTCCTTTTAAACATGGTTTATTCACACAAACGTCTGTCATGCTTCACTGCTGCAGGGATGTACAATGTTTATCCAACACAATAACCAGGAAGCTCTGCTTCAATCAGCGGACTCTTCTTCTCTTTGTCCTTTCAGATCACACAGATGTGGACACGTCCATGGAGGGACACACTCCAGTGAGTACCAGAGGGGGAAGCACCGCATGTACTACCTGTAGTACAACTATTAGCATTGAGTATACTAAATACTCACTATTTATAATACATTTGCATTCTCGTTGTAGACCTGTGTTCACTTCTAAGGTTTTGGACCCTTTATATCATCTAAAATGTGACATTAGCATTCATTTCTAATCCAATTATGTAAAGTAACCATCATATGAAAAAGTAGAATATTATCATTAACTTGATGTTGATGTAGTATTTGACCGAAGTATAATCTGAAAGTACTCTGATGAAGAACGTGGGTCTTGCTGCAGGTCTCTGAGAATCCTCACGGCGAGTACGGTGTGACAGACAGCCTCCAGGTAACAACCACACACACCGAATGTACACGCAGCCTGTGTAGTGTGGAGCTCAGAGAGGCGGACTCCCAGCATGCTTTGCTCCCCAGAGGACGGTGGAGAACGAGAAGGCGGGCTCGGAGAAGATGTCCAAGCAGAAGGTGGACCTGCAGGCGCTGCCGACACGGGCCTACCTGGACCAGACCGTGGTCCCGATCCTGCTGCAGGGTCTATCGCTGCTCGCCAAGGACAGGTGGGTCGGGGGGGGGGGCTCAAAATAGAGCTGTGGTTTATTGGATTAAGTAGAGGTGGTTGTGTTTAAATAAAAGTGCTTCCTCTTGGTCCTCAGACCTCCGAACCCCATCGAGTACCTGGCGGCCTTCCTGCTTAAGAACAAGTCCCAGTTTGAGGAGAGGAACTAAACCTCACATTTGTTCATAAACTGTTGCTTTTTATTTTCCACAATAAACATGTTGATGAAAGACGAGCGGCTCTTTATTCCGTCTTTGTTGAGTCAAACTAAACATCAATATGATAAAGACATTCCTCCTCTAAGATATTCATAAGATCACGTCATCGGGAACCTTCGCTCATCATGCTTCTTCACTTTCTGGTTCTGATTCTCTTGATTTCTGTGAATATTTCATTTCCGGGGGTTCGATCCCCGTCAAAGGTCATGTAAGTACATGTAGCGTGTGAACCGTGGAGCGTTTGTTTTCACAAGTTATCAATTTATTGTCTGATCCGGATCAGAAGAGCAGGAGAGCATGACAACATCTGGATGTGAGGGGCGGGGCTTAGAAATGAGCATTACAACATTAGCTTGAATAAATGGCTCCATAGAAATTTGAAGTACAAGAAATTACATTTATGAAAAAGTCTCATCTTAATGATCAGGTGGATTATTTGTACAAGAATAATTAGGTTATTGATTAAATCGTCTCCCAGACCAACAAATGACATCATTGTGTCAGGTGACATACACGGGGCTGTGAGAGCCAATCAAGACAAAGAGGGTCTTTACAGGTTGTAAGTTGACTGACAGGAGCGCCGGCCTATCTCAACACACCTGAGCAGGTGAGCTGCCGCCATAAAGCACAACGTCATTTCCTGTCCTTCAGTTCCCCGAACAGAAGACGGACGCAGGAAGTCGTCTCTGATGAAAGGGGCCGGGAGGCGTGTTGGCAGGTGAGGTGGGCGGGGCTTTCTCTCAGATGTAAAACTGGTGAGCGGCCAGGTTGTCCATGAAGGGCTGAACCAGGAAGCCAGTGGAGAAGTAGAAGACCAGGCCGAAGGTGATGGAGATGGGCAGCGCGGGCAGAGCCTTCTTAAAGATGGCCAACAGCAGCAGAGTCAGGCACAGACCCTGAGAGGACAGGTGGAGGACAGGTGGAGGACAGAAAGAGAACAATCCCACGTACACACAGATTACGTCACACGGCAACATGAAGGAAGTTCGGCATTATTATAAAACTACAACTTACGATAAGAATAGCGACAAAGCAGGCAAGCGTCGTGTTCCAGTCTCCACCCGTCGCTGCAGCTTTACCAACCAGAACGCTGTAAAAGATGAAGTCCCCGAGGCCGAGTTTCACTCCTCCTACAGACAGTGAACGCGCCATTAGTCTCCTACAGAGTAGACGCACCTTTTGTCCCCTACACAGTGAACGCACCATCAGTCTACTAAACAGTGAACGCACCGTTAGTCTCCTACTGACAGTGAATGCACCGTTTATCCCCTACACAGTGAACGCACCATCAGTCTACTAAACAGTGAACGCACATTTAGTCTCCTACTGACAGTGAATGCACCGTTTATCCCCTACACAGTGAACGCACCATCAGTCTACTAAACAGTGAACGCACATTTAGTCTCCTACTGACAGTGAATGCACCGTTTGTCCCCTACACAGCGAACGCACCTTTAGACATCTACGGACGGTGAACGCACCTTTAGACACCTACAGACAGTGAACGCACCTTTAGACACCTACAGATAGTGAATGCACCAATATCCTCCTACAGGCTGTGAACGCACCTTTAGTCTCCTACAAACGCTGTGTTTTCCTACTCTAGTATTAAACATTAAACGACTCTGGGAGGTGATTTAAACTCACGGTCCTCCTCCAAGTCGTCTTCTGGAAACAATTGGGACTGTCGGTTCTCAGGCTCCGCCCTCCTGCTGCTCTGCTCCGCCTCCTCATCTGTCAAACAATATGGCAAATTAATTCACTCATTTAATACGTTTTTAAAAACACTTGAGTGGCTGATTCAATTTAAAGACAAAAAGTGCATATTTATTGAGATATTTTAATTTATTAGTAGTTATTTGTATCAAGTATACAGTTGTATTTCAAATGAATATGCCATTTATGATAAATTGTTCATTAGTGAAAATGTTTGAAGAAGAAGAAACCATTTTTATGAGTATTATTACATCCAGGAAATTGTTCTCTGCACTGAACTCATCCCACACAGTGGGAGCAGTGAGGGGTTAGGTGTCTTGCTCAGGGACATGGAACAGCCACGGTTCGAACCAACAACCCTGGGGGTCCCGGCACTCCCTCTCATATGTGTATGGAAAATGGAAGTTAATTAAATTAGTAAGTAAACCCACTAGCAAGTTATTCTATCATGTATTTGCCATTTACTTTTTAATTGGTTTAACTAACACATCCATTTTCTTTTAGTTTTGTTTGTTTGTTTGTTTACAAATGAAACTTTTTTTAAGCCAATAAATGGTCATCAACAGGAAGGGAGTTTACAGATGACCGTGAAGTGTTAATTGGGTGGAATTATGTAAGACACGCCTGTAAAGTGTACAGGCGTGTCCACCAGCTCATTTCCCATGATTCCTTGCAGCAAACCGGTGCTTGTGAAGCCCGACCTGTTTCCTGTCCCGAGCGCTGTGCCTCCGGCGGGCTCGCCATCCCGACCGTCCACATCATGGCGGCTGAGCACAAACGGAGAGGAGAAGAGGTGAGACCTCATCGTCTCTGCAGGGCAGAACCTCGTCTTGTTTTGACATCAGTGTGACTCACAGGAGTAGATGAGCGCCGGGAAGATGGGCTCGTTCCGCTCCTGAGCCGTCTCCACCAGCATGCGCAGAGGACCTTTGGGGGACAACACGGCCACCAGGTCTGCAACCACAACAATGCATGATGGGAACCCAAACGTCAGCGGGAAGGGATGTTACTGTGACTCCTCACCGTAGACGGAGATGGCCCCCAGGATGAGCCAGGCCGACCACTCGGGCAGGAACTTGATGAAGACGAGGGCCATGAGGGCGCTGATGAGGATCAGGTAGGCCTGCTGCAGCTGCAGGGGCCCCTTCCAGTGGATGCAGATCATCCCCACCGTGCCGAAGTTCCAGATGATCACTCCGACTGTCGGGTAGTCCACGGCCAGGTTGTACGTCTTGAACACCTCGCTGGGGATCAGAGGAGGAAGAACCCCGGGATGAAAAGTTAAGCTGCAGGTCAGGACGCATCGGGCTTCGGTGGATAAAGCCGGACTCACCTCAGGTACATGAAGCTGAGCCAGAAGAGCAGCATGAGGGAGGACAGGATGAGCCAACCGTGGATGAACTGAACAACACAGAGCAGCAAATCAGCAGCATGAGGCTACATGAGATTACATGGCAATACATGGGGCTACGTGGGGCTACGTGAGGCTACGTGAGGCTACATGAGATTACATGGCAATACATGGGGCTACGTGGGGCTACGTGAGGCTACGTGAGGCTACATGAGATTACATGGCAATACATGGGGCTACGTGGGGCTACGTGAGGCTACGTGAGGCTACATGAGATTACATGGCAATACATGGGGCTACGTGGGGCTACGTGAGGCTACGTAAGGCTACGTGGGGCTACATGGGGCTACGTGAGGCTACGTGGGGCTACGTGGGGCTACGTGGGGCTACGTGAGGCTACGTGGGGCTACGTGGGGCCACGTGAGGCTACATGAGATTACATGGCAATACATGGGGCTACGTGGGGCTGCGTGGGGCTACGTGAGGCTACGTGGGGCTACGTGAGGCTACGTGGGGCTATGTGAGGCTACATGGGGCTACGTGGGGCTACGTGAGGCTATGTGAGGCTACATGGGGCTATGTGGGGCTACGTGAGGCTACGTGGGGCTACGTGAGGCTACGTGGGTCTACATGGGGCTACGTGGGGCTACGTGAGGCTACGTGGGGCTACGTGGGGCTACGTGAGGCTACGTGGGGCTACGTGGGGCTACGTGGGGCTACGTGGGGCTACGTGAGGCTACGTGGGGCTACATGGGGCTACGTGAGGCTACGTGAGGCTACGTGGGGCTACGTGAGGCTACGTGGGGCTCCATGAGGCTACATGGGGCTACGTGAGGCTATGTGAGGCTACGTGGGGCTACGTGAGGCTACGTGGGGCTACGTGGGGCTACGTGGGGCTACGTGAGGCTACGTGGGGCTACGTGAGGCTACGTGAGGCTACGTGGGGCTACGTGAGGCTACGTGGGGCTCAATGAGGCTACATGGGGCTACGTGAGGCTATGTGAGGCTACGTGGGGCTACGTGAGGCTACGTGGGGCTACATGGGGCTATGTGGGGCTACGTGAGGCTACGTGGGGCTACGTGGGGCTCCATGAGGCTACATGGGGCTACGTGAGGCTATGTGAGGCTACGTGGGGCTACGTGAGGCTACGTGGGGCTACATGGGGCTATGTGGGGCTACGTGAGGCTATGTGAGGCTGCTGCTGCCATCATCATCATCATCATTATTATTTTAGATATTAATCATATTACTGTACTCGTAAACCAACATTACCCTCTGCTAAAGTCTCTGTGCTCTCCCTCCCCACAGGCTCCTGTGGATGGTGGTTCTATGTGATGGTGGTTCTATGTGACGGTGGTTCTATCTGACGGTGGTTCTATGTGACGGTGGTTCTATGTGATGGTGGTTCTATGTGATGGTGGTTCTATGTGACGGTGGTTCTATGTGACGGTGGCTCTATGTGATGGTGGTTCTATGTGACGGTGGTTCTATGTGATGGTGGCTCTATGTGATGGTGGTTCTATGTGATGGTGGTTCTATGTGACGGTGGTTCTATGTGATGGTGGTTCTATGTGACGGTGGTTCTATGTGATGGTGGTTCTATGTGATGGTGGTTCTATGTGACGGTGGTTCTATGTGGTGGTGGTTCTATGTGATGGTGGTGGTCCCTGCAGTGGTCCTGCTGTGCGTCTGGTTTACTACTCACAGTTACTTGAATCATTTCTGTCATATAGTCTCATGTATTATACATTGTTCATTCTGTACACATGACATCATTGTAGTCTGTCCATCCCGGCAGTGGGATCCTCCTCTGACGTTCTCACTAAGGTTTCTTCCCTTTTTTCCCTCTTGGAAGGGTTTTTTCATTTTATGGGGAGTTTTTCCTGTGCCGATGGAGGGTTTCGGGGCAGAGGATGTTGTATGTGTACAGATTGTAAAGCCCTCTGAGGCAAATTTGTAATTTGCGATTATGGGCTCTACAAACTAAAATGACTTGACTTGACTATGTGAGGCTACATGAGTCTTTGTGAGGCTACATGAGGCTGCATGGGGCCACGTGAGTCTACATGAGGCTACGTGAGGCTACGTGAGGCTACGTGAGGCTACATGAGGCTGCATGGGGCCATGTGAGTCTACATGAGGCTACGTGAGGCTACGTGAGGCTACGTGAGGCTACATGAGGCTGCATGGGGCCATGTGAGTCTACATGAGGCTACGTGAGGCTATGTGAGGCTACATGAGGTTGCATGGGGCCACGTGAGGCTACGTGAGGCTACGTGAGGCTATGTGAGGCTATATGAGGCTGCATGGGGCCATGTGAGTCTACGTGAGGCTATGTGGGGCTACATGGGGCTATGTGGGGCTACGTGAGGCTATGTGAGGCTATGTGAGGCTACATAAGGCTACGTGAGGCTACGTGAGTCTACATGAGGCTACGTGAGTCTATGTGAGGCTACATGAGACTACGTAAGGATACATGAGGCTACATGAGGCCACGTGAGTCTATGTGAGGCTACATGAGACTACGTAAGGATACATGAGGCTACATGAGGCCATCTAAATACACCAGCATAACCCGCCTACCGGGACCCCAACAGTCCCATCATGCACTGCCCCCCCTCCCCTCTACCCTGAGCTTTGGTCCCTGAAGTGGACGCTCTGACCTTGTAGCAGCGATACTTGTAGAGGACCACTAGGAAGATGGTCATGACCACGATGACGCTGATCATGATGATAGTGTTCAGGACGGAGTTGAGGAGCCGCCGGCCGACGGATGCTGTGTTCTCCGTGAACGGCGTGTAGATCCTACAGGGGGGGAACAGGTTAGCTGAAAGCGGGACGTTCTAACGGGCGGCGGGTCGAAGAAGCGCGGGAACCTACAGCGTCTGGTTGGTCTTCTCCGTGTAGAAGCTGACTGACTTGATGGTGACGACCACCACCAGCATGCACAGGGTGACGGGGATGAAGAGCATGATAACGTGCTTGGCTCCGTACTTCAGAGTCAGCTCCTCCTCGTCTACGTCCGCCTCCTGATCCGAGCCGCCACCGCCGCCGCCGCCGTCCACGGGGGCCGTACCTGCCCTCCCGCTGACCCCAAACTGACCAGCAGAATCCCATTCAACACATCATCAACAAGCCGAATTTCTGACCCAGATTCCACACAGAAAAACCTGACCTTTACCCTTTTGGTGGGGGGGTCAAGAGGGGGGTTCAGGTCCGGCTCCGGTCTGTAGGAGGGCAGCACCGGGTTCTCAGATGGGACCAATGCCGTCCTCTCATCGTAGGAGTCCTCCTCGCTGTCTGAGGCGTTCATGGCGGCTCCACACGGGACCGACTGGAGATCACAGGAACAACCGTGTGATCACAGACATGCTAAGCCCCTCCCCCCCCGCTGCCCCCCCTGCTGGGCAGACTCCTGGTCAGCTGATGAGGGATCAGCCCCCCCCCCCCCCCGCTGCTCTCTCTCCACAGTTCACTTCATTAATGAATAGTTATTGTTATTAAGTGTTTTGACAACAACGCTGAGCATCATGGGATACGTAGTTTAGTGGGTTAATATTCTCTTCACTCAAAAACATCAGCCTCATATGTGATATTCATATATTTATTAAAACAAATGTTGGAGCTATAGTTTTAAATTAATCCGTCTTTTACAGTCCGGCAGCGGCCTAAAAGAATAAATAACTCAAATTATTATTTTGGAATATATATATATATATAAATAAGAAAAGATAAGCTTGTGGTAAAGACTTGACATAAAGATAATCTATTGTTTATTAATGTTTTTATTTATTTATTCTTAATTTGGGTTTATTTTAGGTTAATGAGCAGAAACATTACAGGTCATTTAGCTGACGCTTTTATCCAAAGCGACTTACATTACATTTTTAACCTGTGGTTTTATACATTTTAGCCCAGTCAGCAATTAGGGGTCAGGGGTCTTGCTCAGGGACACTTGGGCGCCACGACGACCTCAACGCACAACTGCCATACGTAGAAATATGTAAATAGAGTACAAATTGATGTACATGTTGATGATAATATTCAACTTGTAGATATATATTTACATATAATATAACTAACTACGAGGAGAACACATACGTGTAATATAATACACGTGTATAAATGACCTGCTGGATCAGTGTGGCGTAAAACATTGTAATAAAGTCACTGAGTGTAAAGTAAGTCATTTTACTTATAAAGGAGTATTTCCAGCGTGAAGTGATTCTACTTTTACATCTGACGTGACGTCATCAGACCTCAAATCACTACATCCGGCCTGACAGAAAACACACATATGACGTTACGTGTGTATCTATATCTATATCTATATAGATAGATATGTACTATAGATATGTACACGTGACCTGTCTCTGAATGAACAGAACTAATCTGTTGACTGTTTCTACAACCAAAGGGATCCATTTTCCAATGAACGCGTTGAGGTGAACAGCTTGTACGCGTGTGAGTAAATGTATATAAATATAAATATACATACATAGAGAGGTATTTGTACATATATACTCACACAGAGAAGCTTTACTCGCAGGAACAGAGACGAGCCGCTCACAAAGTAAACACTGACGACAACCCGGAAGCAGCTTGGTCAGCTGACCAACACACCACGTGACCCGCGGGAAGACGTCACGGGATCACTTCTGTCACATTTCATTACATGTCATTTAGCTGCCGCGTACTGCTCCCTGTACCTCAGTACAAAGTACTTCATCGTACTTTATACATATTCAGTGTTCACTGAGCTTCATGGAACAATAAATGTAGCAATAAAATCACGTTTTCATTTATACACACATTATATATATACGTAGTATTACATTTGTATTAATAAATGTATGATATAATGTTATACAATTGATAATAATAATAATAATGTTGTTAATACAGAAACCGGAACCCGACTTTTGCGTAACTGGCTGAAAATGGCACGTGTTGGTGGACCTTTAAGGACGCGTAATTGGTGTGTTTGCAGTTGGTGATCCAGTAGCTGTGTTACACCCCCCCCCCCCCCCCCGGACCGGAGTGACGTCGACCTGCGGCGATGGCGGCGGACGGAGGAGCGGCCCGAGGCGGCGGTGCGCCCCCGGAGCCAGACGGCCGCGGGCCGGTGCCGATGAACCTGTTCGCTACCTGTGAGATGGAGCGGTGCTCCGCGAGCTGCGTCCCCAGGTGAGAGGAGGGGTGTCCGGCCGGAGAGGACGGCGCTGCCCGCTGCGCGTGGAGCTCCGCGAGAGGACATTTAAAGTCCTACAGTATTGTTATGATTAATATCGGGACTATAATCATCCAGGTATTTTATTATGGTTATTTTTATTATTTTTATAAATACACCAAATTTTCCGTATTATTTTTTTCAACTAAATATAATAAATATTTCTACTATTGTTTTGATTACTGTTATTACCAAACTTTGCTTGAGTGTTGTTCTGGAGGGAATAGAAGCTCGATGCTGATCATCTCTGTCTCAGGTCAGTTTGGATGCTTCAGTGACAGGCAGGTGCACAAAGGTCAGTGCAGTCAGGGTCAAGGGTCACCCAAGGAGAAGCTCCCCGCACAAATATATGAATCACGGTCAATTTAGACAAACAAACTTTCTGGATATTTTTAATGAAGTTGTTGCTGGTCGTAGAGGGCAATGGGGCGTGGCCAGAAAAAAAGATTAAAAATACATTACAAATAGTCAATATTTGTGTATTTGTGTTAATTAAGATTTCTGCATATATATATAAATATATATATATATATATATATATATATATATATATATTTCTGCATATATATATAAATATATATATATATATATATAAATATATATATAAATATATATATATAAATATATATATATATATATATATATATATATATATTTATATATATATGTATATATATATATATATATATATATATATATTTATATATATATGTTGAAACGTGAGGCGACTTCGTTCTGTAACTCCACTCTAATTCCCTCTGTTTGAAACAAATATTAACTGTGTGTATTCATTTTTAACTCGTGGTATTTTTCACTTTGGGGACCTTCTAACCTTCTCGTTTGTTCAGTATGTTCTGTTGACAGTCTGGTTGCAGTTATGAACTAATTCAAAATGAATCTACTTGTGCAGAACGACTCTAAATGTCACAAAATCAAACTAAATATTTTAGCTGCAAAAATTGAAGAAGCTCTTTAAACACTTAACTGTGAAAAGTCGGAGCTAAATTATCGACAAGAACAAATGAATTATGTCCGTCACAAGAAGCTAAATCCAGAGAGAGATCCAGTTGTCCCTGATCTTTCCACCTGTTTGCTTCCAGACGGATTAGCAGCCGATAATCCTCTTAAGCAGCCGAGTGGACTACGCTGACCTGTTGCTCCTCATGGCGTAGATCAGGATTTTTCCTGCCCGAGGAGCAGATGCAGGTCTACATGTTGGTGTTCCTCATGGATCCATTTCAGGGCCACTTCTTCTCTCCATCTGAACCGAATGAAGGAAACATTTAAACACAGTTATTAATCACTCCTCTGATTTCCCCTCATGGTACCTTTGTGTATTTCTATCAACTTCTTGGAGTTTGACCCGAGCTGAAGTCCGTCAGTCCGCTTCTTCCAGATTATCTCCACTGCAGGATCACTGAGCTCAGTCGCCACCTCGTTACCACTGAAGAAAAGGGCCGACGGGTTCTCCTGTAGGAACACCAGCCGGCTTGAGATGACCGAAGGACAAAGCCCCTCCTCCCATAGTAACAGAGACGCAGACGCACACTTTGGCCTTATTTTGCATCTGTTTCTTTGGGCTCGATCAGCATCTGCTGGTCAAAGGGTTCTTTGTTTTGGTTCTGCATCGCGTTGTGATGGTATTTCCTTTAGTGGTCCATCTGGATCTCTTTGTGCTTCTCTTCTCACGGTTGTCTTGCTGAATGTGAAAGCAGACTATCAGAGAGAGCTCGTCCTCACGTCCTCCAGGTCTGGGGTTTGGGGATGTTGGTTCAGGTTCGTCTCCCTGTGTTGTCCCCAGGTTGTGCAGTCTGACTCTGAAGAGGCTGATGGTTTCGAAGGAGCTGGACGGAGAGCTGAGCTCCGTCGTCATCGCTGTTAAGATCCAGGTGAGGACGCAAAGTCTTGTGTCTCTGGTTGTCCTCCGGGATCTGCTTCTACTTTTAAACCATCTGTTGGCGTCGCACCTTATTCGCCTTATTTAGTCACGTTTTCTCTGCTGCTACTGATCATTGAAGAGTTTGATCTTTCTTTAGATCTCATTGTAAGTCTCTCTCATGTGACCTATGAGTTTATGAAATGTCCCGTGAGTGATATCTGATCATTACCTCACCGAGGTAGTAGTAGCAAGGAGCCACTGATCAGGTGTAGACAGATAAACTCCCAGCTTCTCTCCCGTTGTGCTTTTGTTCACACAATAAACTCCTTAAAGACGTTTCCGCTGGAAGCTCTGTGGCCGAGTGGCTCTTAGAACGGATGCAAATAGAGAGGAAGCGTTTCTTCTCATTGGACTCCAACTCTCTACTGAAGAAAGCTGATGAGATTTGAACATAGAGGATTAATCGTTGTAACAGCCGTCATTGGTCAGAAGTCATATCTCCCAAAGCCTGATGGAACCTACAGCATGCTCGTCCCCCACAGAGAGAAAACCCATCAGCCGTTTGTAGCCTCATAGCCGTCCATGACGATCCGCTGGTCTGTCTCTCAGGGCTCCAAAAGGACTTTGAGATCCAACGAGTACCTTCTTCCTCTGGACGGCCTGATGGAAACAGACCTGGAGCTCAGCTTCTCACTGCAGGTCACACATTTAATCATTCATCCACCGCACTCTCATTCCTTTAGTTCAGTCGGCAGGGAGACGATCAGCCGGTCAGATTCTTTCCTCTGATTCTGGATCATACAGAAAATAATCTGTGTGTCAATCACAAGTTTAGTTCGTCCAGATAATCTGACAGATTCATTGTGATGATGTCTGTAAGAAGGAGTCTTACTCCTACGGTTGGTGTATTCAATAACAGCACATTTGTAGTGGGAGAGTCATGCATCAAGGCCTCTCAAAGGTCTTCTTCTACAGCGCTGACATATCTGAAGGAGGACTGGTGTTCTAGTGAGGACGTTTAGTCTCATTTAGACTGAGGGACGTTCACCGACCGGTTTTATGTATCAGACAACTGGCCTGATTACAGATTTCAGTCTGCTTTTCTTCCGCTCCGCCTCCGTCCTTCAGTATCCTCACTTCCTGAAGCACGACGTGAACCGTCTGCACGTGATGCTGCAGAGGAGGAAGAGGTACAAGAACCGAACCATCTTGGGCTACAAAACCTTGGCAGTAGGGGTCATCGACATGGCAGAGGTACGATGTTCTGGACTGAAACACCTCGACTGTTACTCAATTCATTTGACTTTGTATTGCCTCAGAGGGCTTTACAGGCTGTACACATACAACCTCCTCTGTCCCGAACCGTCACATCAACACAGGAAACACTCCCCAACAAATGATGTTTATGATGACAGGAATAGTAATATGATTAATATCTAATATAATAAGGATGATGATGATGGCAGCAGCAGGTGTCAGGAAGGAACTACGATCTACGGAGACCTGCTAGTGGAGAAAGCACAAAAAAGGGAGGAGACCATCAATGTTCTCTTTGATAGTCAGAATCTTATCATTGAAGAAGTTCATGAAGTCATTACTAGTGAGGTCCAAAGGAATACCTGTGACTCTCTGTCAGTCGGGCTACAGTGCTGAAGAGAAACCTGGAGTTGTTTTTATTTGTCTCTATTAATGATGAGTAATAAGATGAACATCCGCATGTAAGCATCGTCATTGTGAGCATTTTAGCATTTAGCTCAAAGCACCGCTGTGCCTCACAGAAATGGTAGCATACCGACTGAGTGAGATTCTTTGGAAATGAATTATCCTCCCATTATAATTACAGATACATTAGTTTTCTGTGGGTGACATCATTGCCTGTGTGTGCGTCTCGTGCCAGGTGATGCAGCGCCCGACGGACAGAGCCCACATCCTTGGTCTCCATAGCAACCTAACAGATGTTTCGATGTGCGCTGCACAACTGAGCGTCCACTCCCTCAGCAGCCAGCCCATCCAACAGGAGGACACAACGGGTCTCCACGGCAACAGGTTCAAGGCCTCGGGTGAGGGGAGCGGTGACGTGCAGCTGGAGTCCAGTATTTGATTTCTACCGTATTGTTCGGTGGGGCAAAGTGATAATTGTACAAACAAAGTGAAGTGTAGTCCCTCAAGTTCTGTACTTCAGTACAATTCTATTGTTCTAGCCATTTGTTAAACATTTTATTTACATACTGAAAGCCTTTACACGCAAAAACACAAGCTTCAGAGATCCATCAGTTCCCCACACGGCCAAATGAAGTCAAAGCTTCATGTGTTGAAGCTGCATTCTCTCTAGTGACCACCAGGGGGCGACTCCTCTGTCCTATAGAAGTCTATGAGAGAAGGACTCCTCACTTCAGTTTTTCATTCAGTAAACAGTGTAAAAAATAGTTTTTGGTCTAAATCCCACTATGGTTTCAAGTTTTCTTCAATACAGCATGATGTTCATTCAGTAATTTATGGTCCATTTATAGTCAAACAGACCATAAAGAAGGGGATTATTTCGGCCGGGACTACACGCTGACTGACAGGTTGTCCCTGTGTCTTAATTAAACCCTCGTTTTCATTGTTTTCACTTGATGAAAGTAAAGTGCAGTATTGTGGTGGACTAAAGATATGTTATAGAGTGTTTAGTTGCGTGTTTGTGCGACAGATTGCTCTCCTGACATGGAAAACTACTGGGAGGACGACGACGACGACAGCTTCTCCTCCGAACAGGAAGTAAGTGATCCTCGTCAGGTGATTGACAGCCCAGATTACCTGCTGGCAACACACACCTGTCTCACAGTGCCCAAAAAATGAGGGGATGAGAGGGGGGGGTCAACATTTAACACAATAACGAAACTGAAAGGAATGCAGATGATTTTTTTTTCATTTCCATACCTACATGCTAGAAAAAGGTATTTTACGCTCATTAATCAATACGGCAATTGACTAAAAAACGATTGATGAATCATTGACTTTCATTGATTGGCTGTAATTTGAACCTAAAGCTAGCATTAGCATAGCAGAGCTAAGATTTTGCCTCAGCTCTTATCTGTCCTTGCAGTTAGCATGTCATGTCTGTCTTAGTCATGAGACATTAGCATTTTAATGTATAGCGGAAGTTAGCACGAATGCTAGGCCTAATGAGAAAGAAATGTTAGCAAAACATTATTGGAGTGGTTTACCGTGGCTAAGCTAGCAAACATAAGCTTTTCGTCTCAGGACATGTATGATGATGACGACAATGTCCAGCGAAAGACCAAGGAGTCTCGCAGGAAAATGACACAAACAAGTTCCCTGAGGCAGGTGAGGACCGACTCCTCCTTTCACAACTCAAACTTGAGACAAGGGATTGAACCGTGTCTCCTTTATTCTTCTTTGTTCAGCAATCTAACTTCAAACAGAAGTTTGTGGCTCTGCTGAAAAGATTCAAAGTCACCGATGAGGTTTGTAGACGACACTGCGTCTTCAAAAGACTTGTGTCTCCGTCACCTTTATAGGCTGAAGTTGTTTCTCTGAACATCGTCCATGTGCTGTCTTCATATTGTCCTCTTCAGGTCCTGGATCCCTTGGGTCATAATCAGGAGGCCGAGGAGGACCTGGACCTCCTGTATGACAGTCTGGAGGTTTACAACCCGAGTGACAGCGGCCCGGACGATAACGACAGCATCCAGACCACGCCCAAACCCAAGCTCAGGTCAGACACACACCTCCGATATATATATATATATATAACACCTAAATACCTATATGACCAACAGGCCGTTCTTTGAGGAGATTTCTCATTCAACCTCTCAGACTGAGATCGAGAGTCAGAGGAGCCAACAGGACCAACACGCTGCAGCTGTGAGTTCAGCTCAATACTACTATATTATATATTGAGCGTTGAACTTTATGTGATCTATTTCATAGCCGCTTTTTATCATTTTGGTGGTCTATTGTTGTCAGAGTGTGTAACTGCTCTCTGTTATCATTAACAGGGGACAGATCTGCTGTCTTCAGGGTGCCTCGGAGCTCAGGGTGTCCAGTTCCCCAACGAGTCTAAAGGAGAGGAGGCCGTTGCCAAGGTGACTTTCCTCAGGACACACACACACTAGTAAAGAGAGCATCGCCCCCCTGTTGTTTCAGTCCTCACTATGTAGCATTTTAAAGATCACACGCTTCTTTTTCCCTCGATAGGAAGTTGAAGATGATGTTGCCACAGGAACAGATGCAGGTCCTGCCGCCCAACTCTGTAAAACTGAGTCACAAACACACTTGTCACTGAGGTACGTACACACACCCTGCTTTATAGTCTATTAATGACCTGTCAATCAACGTGTAGTCCCGCCCTAAAGCGTCCCCTGCTTTATGGTCTGTTTGACTCTAAATGGACCATCATCTACTAAATGAACATCATGCTGTATTGAAGAAGACTTTACACTAGAGACTGAGACATAAACTCATGTTTACAATGTTTACTGAGGGAATAAATCAAGAGAGAAGTAGAGTCATTTCCTCATAGACGTCTATGGGAGCAGAGGAGTCGCCCCCTGCTGGTCACTACAGAGAAGTAGAGTCATTTCCTCATAGACGTCTATGGGAGCAGAGGAGTCGCCCCCTGCTGGTCACTACAGAGAAGTAGAGTCATTTCCTCATAGACGTCTATGGGAGCAGAGGAGTCGCCCCCTGCTGGTCACTACAGAGAAGTAGAGTCATTTCCTCATAGACGTCTATGGGAGCAGAGGAGTCGCCCCCTGCTGGTCACTACAGAGAAGTAGAGTCATTTCCTCATAGACGTCTATGGGGGCAGAGGAGTCGCCCCCTGCTGGTCACTACAGAGAAGTAGAGTCATTTCCTCACAGACGTCTATGGGAGCAGAGGAGTCGCCCCCTGCTGGTCACTACAGCTTAGAGACATGAACCATTGGATTCACTTATCCAGGTGTTAATGACTGAAAGTAATATCAATCATCTGTCCGTCTCTCTGCTTTTTTTGCAGTGAGAGAGGAAATCCCTGGACCGACTCCATGAAGGACAGACAGAATTTAAGATTGACAGGCAGAAGTAGCAGCGTGGAGAGTGAGACATCTACACAGGCGAGACAGGCAGATGAACATAATCGTAATATTTTTACCAGATCACTTCTTCAAAGGGCTGTTTAAAGGTTTGGGACTGGTTTGACCGCCAGAGCCGGGTCCAGGATCCAAGCCAGGTTGTGGTTCTTGGATCATGTGTTCTTGTGTCCACACAGGTTGCCAGGAAATCGGTTCTGGATCAGCTGAACCACATCCTGTTCTCTGATGACCAGATTCCTGATTCCATCATCCTGATCAATACCAAAGACTGGCAGGGACAGGTTTGCCTCTGTCTGTCTCCCTCCCCGTGTCCCTCCTGGTCTCTGTCTCTTTCAACGTCTCCCTGTACAGTATGATAACAGAGCTTGTCTCCTGTGTGTCTTCAGTATCTGGCGGAGCTTCTCTTCGATCAGCCAATCGTTTGCACCGTCTCATCCGCTGACGTTCAAGCCGCTTTCAGCGCCGTCATCAGCCGCATCCAGAGATTGTGAGATGTTTTAACCGTTAGCACAATGCTTGTCTCACATTCTACAGGTCTGTGATGAGTTCAATGGAAACAGTGACAGCAGTGTTGTTGCGTGAAGATGGAGGTTTTCTGACACAACAGGAAGTAGTTCCTGTCCACCAGAGACAGGAAGTAGTTCCTGTCCACCAGCGACAGGAAGCGCTTCCTCCTCTTCATGCTCAGAGGTTTTAGGGATTTGGTCTCAATCCGGCTGGTTCTGTTGTCGCCAGATCGAGACCTGATTGTATCACCAATGTGATGTCTTTACGTAATGTAATGTCTCTAAATGCACACTGGTTCTGAATCAGTGGGATCTCTCCGAATAAAACCTGTGTGTGGTTATCAGAGTGTTTGCATTGACATGTGATCCAACGTCCTTTCCCCCAGCTGTAACTGTAACTCCCAGACTCCGCCCATCCTGAAGGTGGCGGTGGGCGGAGACCAGAGCTACCTAAGCACTGTCCTCTGCTGCTTTGTGGAGCAGCTGGCTAGCAAGACGCCCGATTGGCTGAGCTACGTCCGCTTCCTCGTCCTCCCAGTTGGTGAGCAAGGCCTCTGATGCGTGGACCCCACCCCCCCACACACACTCCCAACAACCCGGGACGCCTCATTGCGTTTTACTATCGCCCAACAGGAGCCCACCCGCTGGCCAAGTACCTGGCTGCGCTGGACAGTAAATTCAACGACCTGTTCATGGACACTGGCTGGAGGGAGCTGTTCGGACGCGTGGAGTCTCCTTCTCTTGGTACGGCTGACCTCTGACCTTTAGGGTCTCCATCAGACACATTGACATTTGGTGGTTCCTGTTTCCTCATCAGGACAAGATGTCAAACTTATGCAACAAATACACTTAAAGAAACAAGATTATCTTTGGTAGCAGATTCTCGTGAAGTCTACGGTGGCTCTTGTTGTCCCCAGTAGATTGGTTAATGGATTCATTGGTTAATGGATTCATTGGTTCATTGGTTAATGAGTTTCTGGATTTATGGGTTCATGGATTTATAACATTAACTTAACCTCAGAATGAAACCAAAGGTTCTGACCTAACAACCCGACAGCAGCCTCTCCTTCAGATTGAGACATTGTTCTGCATCTCGTGTCCTGTGTTTTGTTTCTCGTGTTTGTGTCTCGTGTTCTGTGTTAGTCTTTCGCAACCAACCTGAAGAATGTTGATAACAACAGCCTTGGTACTTCATTTCTTTCATTGTTGGATTCAATTGGTTTCTGTCAGAGTGTAAATAAAACAATTCACCGTTTTAACCACACCCTCCACTTGGTTCTTGCGTATGGGATTGGGATTGAATATTCCACAATTTTTCCGCTGAACCCCCTCTTGTCGGACCATTGTCTGATAACCTTTGAATTTCTACTACCGGAATCTCCTCCTCCTGCCAAGGTTTCCTCATCATTAATAGAGAAATGTCTCTCTTCAGCACTGTAGCCAGACTGACAGAGAGTCACAGCTCTGTCAGTCCTTTGGACGTCAGTAGTAACGATCTTCGATGCAGCAGTGGGCCCCGATACGTGCTTGGATGGCTTCTCTTCCATCAACCTTGATCAACTTTCTTCTGCAATTTGGAGCCTAATCTTCTACTTGTCTCTTAGATTTGTTTTTCCTTTAGTTAGCACGTCTTTACTGAATATTATGAATCTTTCTTAAGTCCTTCAAGGTAGCTGTAATTCAATCAGGACACACTCCGAATTGACAAACATTTATTACACATGTATAATATTGAAATAGTCTATGGCGATTGGACTCCAGCCTAAACCGGGATAATCAAGGGGCCGTGATGCCACGTTCTGCTTGACAAAATCCCCCTGTAAAGTACAGGCGCTGGTGGTGGTGAAGAAGGGAGTTGATGAAAATGAGTGAAGAATGCCTGATAGCTGCTGGAGGTACCTGGGGGTGGAGGAGGGTCGCATCTGGTTTCGCACTGAAATTACACCTGACAGCAACACAGAGCGAACCCCTTAAAAGGTTTGACAGCAACTATATGATTGGTTTAGAGCCAGAGCGCTGCCTCTATTGGTCGTACACACCTGGGCGCAGCCAATCTCCGCTGATTGGATAATTCTGGGAGACCAACTGAAGCATATCTAAATTACGCGTGGCCTACAGACCTATCTCTAATCTTCCCTTCCTCTCTAAGATCCTTGAGAAATCCATTGCAAATCAATTACGTGACCTCCTACAAAACAATGCAATGACTGAATTTCCGGTCAGGATTTCGAGTGCATCACAGTACAGAAACAGCACTGGGGGAAATTACGAATGATCTTCTACTTGCATCGGACCAAGGACTCATCTCTTTTCTTGTCTTGCTGGACCTCAGTGCCGCATTTGATACTATTGATCATTGTATCCTGTTGCAGAGACTAGAACATTTAATTGGTATCAAACTGCACTCAGCTGGTTTAAATCCTACTTATCGGACCGATCCCAGTTTGTGCTTGTAAACGGTGAATCCTCGATGACCACCAATGTTGGTCACGGTGTCCCACAAGGTTCTGTACTTGGACCGATTTTATTTACCCTCTATATGCTTCCTCTGGGCGATCTTATCAGGAAACACTGCATAAACTTCCATTGTTATGCAGACGATACTCAACTGTATCTGTCGATCAAGCCAGAAGAGACGGACCAGCTAGTTAGACTTCAAGAATGTCTTGGATGACCTGCAACTTCCTGATCTTCTTCCCTTCCTGATGCTAAACTCAGAAAAAGTTATCTTGATAGTGATATGTCCTTCATCTCTCATATAAAGAACACTTCAAGGACTGCCTTTTTTCATCTACGTAATAAATTGAAAACCAGGAACTTCCTGTTCTCGCCCGAATTTGGCTGGGATAGACTCCAGCCCCCCCGCTACCCTGTATGCAGGATGAGTGGTTTGACAATGGATGGATGGAAGAACTTCCTGTCTCAAAGTGATGTAGAAAAATAAGTTTATGCGTTTGTCACTTCCAGACTGGACTACTGTAATTCTTTGTAATCGGGCTGCTCTTGTAAATCTCTTAAGCCTCTCCAGTTGATTCAGAATGCTGCAGCACGTGTATTAACAAGATCTAAGAAAAGGGATCATATCACTCCTGTACTAACTTCTCTGCACTGGCTCCCTGTTAAATCAAGAATAGATTTTAAGGTACTTCTCCTCACCTACAAGGCACTTTCTGGTGAGGCACCGTCGTATCTTAAACAGCTTGTAACACCTTATTGCCCTACAAGGCAACTGCGCTCCATAGATGCTGGTTACTTGTTGTTCCTGTGGTTTTAAAAAGTAGGCTGGGGGCAGAGTCTTCAGTTATCAAGCTCCTCTTTTGTGGAACCAGGTTCCACTTTCAGTCCGGGGGGCAGATTCGGTCAGCTCTTTTAAAGTAAAACTTAACACTTTCCTCTTTGATTCTGCCTATAGTTAGGGCTGGCTCAGGTTAGCCCGGACCAGCCCTTAGTAAAGCTGCTATAGGCTTAGACTGCTGGGGGACTTTTTAGGACACACTCTCTCACTCTTACTCTCTCCTTCTACAATAATCCACGTTTTATTAATGCACATGACTAATTCAGCTTCTTTCCTGGAGTATTTGTGCTTTCCCGGCTCACAGGTTTCCATGGATCATGGTTCTATCTGGACCCTCCTGAATGTATTGTACATCTTTTACATTGTTCATTCTGTCCTCATGACATCATCGTAGTCTGTCCATCAGGAGACGGATCCTCCTCTGACGTTCTCACTGAGGTTTCTTCCCTTTTCTCCCCATGAAGAGTTTTCATTTGTTGGGGAGTTTTTCCTGTGCCGACGTGAGGGTTCGGGACAGAGGATGTCGTATGTGTACAGACTGTAAAGCCCTCTGAGGCAAATTTGGGATTTGGGATTTAGGGCTATACAAAATGAAATGAATTGAAATTGAAGTGTATTGTCTTGTGTCTCGTGTCCCGTGTGAAGACCTTCCCTCTCCAATCCTCTGTCAGATCCCTTGGGAGTGGCAGCTCGAGTGTCTCAGTACCTGAGCGGAGCTGCTGTTTCTCACCTGTGTCCCATCTCCGAAGCAATGCTCACCTGCAAACACAAGAGGTACCTTCCGGCCCCCTCAGCATCATAGCTGAGTGTTGCGTTGTGTTCAGGGACCTCTGTGTGACGGCCACTCTCTACCACTCGTCTAAAAAAAACGTGCCAACACAGAGAAAAACTCCAAAACAGAAACAGGATGTAGAATGCCGGCAATCTACATATATATATATATATGTAGATTGCCGTCATTTATCTTTTCGCATTCTACTTCTATATATATATATAACAATGTATTTCTTTTTAAACTCCTCCTCAGTCCATGTATGGTCACATCCTGTTCACTGGTTCCACAAAATCAAGACGGTGACGGCCGAAAGGCAAAAGTCAGGGAATCAAAACTCCCGGAAATCATCGAGAGACGTCACCAAGACAACGTCCACTTATTATAGAAACTCTTTGATGTTAATGTAGCATAACAACCTGGCAAAACTGAGACACACAAATAATCACACTAATCTCACAACAGAAAGTGATTTCAGTCTTTTCTAGAAAATGTTGTAATCTAAATTCAATATGTTGACGTTTGATTCTGGTTCTTCCACAGCCTTCAAGAAGAATCCTATCAGAAGTTTGTTCCTTTTATTGGGGTAAGAAAAACGGTTGTTTTACTGGTGGGGCAAAAGGAGGTTGTCTGGTCCCTTTTATAAAGTAAAAGAAGTAAAGAATTCTCAAAAAAGAGAACATCTATTTCTTCACCTGTGTGGAAAACGTCACGTGGCTCAAGGAAAGGTGGTTAGGAGAGTTGATGAGGAGTTAGGAAAGGACAAGGCGGTGTTTAGTGAATGGACTCCTCTTCCACTGAGCTGCTAGTTGTGATGGACGGAGACGCTTGTTGGGGACGTCCGTCTGCAGCGGCTACAAAGAAGCGTCTCCGATGCTTGATGTGTTGTTGGTGTGAGTCGTGCAGACACACAAACAACCAGGTTCAAAGGAAAACGTTATTAACGCAAACCAGTTAGTCACATGATCTGCGTTTGTACGTCATCGGTATTCTCAGTGAACGGACCAATGACGCGTCACTAGTTAAATATAAAGAATTGTGGGACGGAATTATCTCCTTTCCTTTGGTAAGGAAGGTTCGGTGGTTCCTATTTTAAAGGAGCTAAGTAAGGAAGCATTGATCTTCTTTCCTTAGCATTAGAGAATTGTGCCACTTACACTACTTCACTACACTTCATCTCAGTGAGGAACCTTTCTAAGAAGAAGGGACTGTTCCAATCCAGCTTTTTTATTGTTACCAAGTCAGACTGGAATATCCGACCTCTGACCTCTCCGCTCTGCATGTGATAACCTGCTTGTTCCTCCTCACTGAGAGCAAAACACTCGACTAGATCTCTGCTGTCCTGCTCCTAAATGGTGGAAGGAGGTCTCTGAAGACATCAGGACCACGGAGAGCCTTCACATCTTCAGACTAAAGACACACCTCTTCAGACTCTACCTCCACTAACACACTAACTAACTGGAGCACTTACATTGGACTTATGATGGTTCTTATCTACAGCGAGTTGTACATCAACTTATTTGATGAAATTGCACTTTCTTGTTTCTTGTTCTTCTGAGTTTGTGTCCTTATGGTTGATGTTCTTATGTCTTATGGTTGTTGAAATGTTCTTATTGTAAGTCGCTTTGGATAAAAGCGTCAGCTTAATGACATGTGATGTGATGTAACTATTATTATTGCTATAAATTGTCCTTCTGGCTCTCTGTAATGGTCGCGTCTTGTTGCCATGGAGATGTCCTGTCACATGTTCTGTGTGTGTTCTCAGCTTGTGAAGGTCGGGATTGCACAGCAGAACTTGAGGTCCATCTCAGGTAGACCAGTCTCACCTGACCTTTAGTTTCTCATTATTTACCTTCATCTTCAATGTATTCATTAAATTGACAGTTTTTCATTCATTCCTTTTAAAATCATTTCTCCACTAAATCCTGGTGGGGACGAATAAAACAAACACAGAAAACACAAACCTTTGATTTGAGGAGACAATCCTGTGGTTCTTCACACCAGCTTCTATTTGATTTCTGTCTTTACTCAAATAATGAGTAGTTAAGACCTTAGTTTGATCCTGACAAGCCTCTTCCTCCTCAGTTGACTCTGATGACATCACGCTGGGATCTCCTCCCTCACAATCAGGAGCACTGATCAGCATCACGTCCACGCCCCCCTCTCCGCCCCCCACCAGGTACTTCCTGTTCCTTTTGAAGTGAAGGCTATCTTCATCCTCTGGTGAGAACCGTAACCTGCTTCTCCTCCGTGCAGCTGTCCGGTGGAGGTGATGGGGCTGCAGGTGGACTACTGGAGCAGTCCGGGGGGGGGAGGGTTGGGAGGGGAGCGAAGGAGGGAGGGGGGGGTGAAGAACACTCTGAAGAGCAACTTCCGCTGTCTGCAGGTATCAAGGATCAGCGGAGGAGAGCTGATGAGCATGACGGTGGTGACCAAAGAGAAGAACAAGAAAGGTGAGGAAGAACAGATGAGGATGATGATGATGATGATGGTGATGATGATGGTGATGATGATGATGATGAGGGTTATGGGCCCCTCTCAGTCATGTTCCTTAGTAAGAAGATGAAGGAGAAGGAGGCGGAGTCAAGGAGTCAGCAGATCGAAGGAATCAGCAGACTGATCTGTACCTCCAAACACCAACACACACTGAGAGGTACACACACACACACACACACAGGTGTTAGTGTGTATCCGGTGTGTACATTGTGTACATTGTGTGTCTCAGTCTCTATAGACGGAGTCGAGTGGAACGATGTCAAGTTCTTCCAGCTCGCTGCTCAATGGCCGACTCACGTCAAGCACTTTCCTGTTGGGATCTTTAGCTACAGCAAGCCCTGACCCCCCCCCCCACACACACACACACACACACACACACACACACATTCACATTCACGTACACACACACACACACACACACACACACACACATTCACATTCACACACACACACACACACACACACACACACACATTCACACACACACACACATTCACATTCACGTACACACACACACACACACACACACACACATTCACATTCACACACACACACACACACACACACACACACACACATTCACACACACACACACATTCACATTCACGTACACACACACACACACACACATTCACATTCACATTCACGTACACACACACACACATTCACATTCACGTACACACACACACACATTCACGTACACACACACACACATTCACATTCATATTCACGTACACACACACACACACACACATTCACATTCACACAAACACACACACACACACACACACACACACACACACACACTTCCTGTTGGAGTAGAATTGTTTTCTAACATGTTCCCATGATGCTCAGCGGCTGCGGCTGTGGTGGAGGTTGATGAGCTGCAGCTTTCTGCAACACGTGAGGGACTTGTTGTATGATTGAAACAATAAACACAACCGTTGTATGGCATCTTTTTATGGTCTTAAAGTATCATTTCCACAACATCTCAATTTCACGCCACAAACCAGCCACACCGGGAAAGACATTTAGAGTGTACTATATATACCTGTATACCCCTTACAAGAGTCACTATTACGTTATGTTACAAAGTAACTATTTCATGGGTGTAATATTACCCGCATAGTGTTTCAGAGACCGTCGTGAATCATTTTTGTATTTTAGTGGAATAATATGAAAAACAAACATAGTCGAATATGTCAATAATACCATAAAACATTTTAGTATAGTATGTTGAAAAATGATGTATTATGCTTCGACATATCAAGTATCTTGCTAAACATAATCATATTAAAATGTGTCATTAAGACTCACTCAAATATCTTTGTAGACCAATCAGAGGCTAAATATCCACAAACCTAAAGACAACGCTGGACTTTAACATCTGAAGAAAGGACACAGTTCTCTGTCTCATCAGCTCTCATGTCCATCATCCAATGGGCAGCTGCTGTTTCCAGACAGCCAATCACATGAAAGAACATCATTCAGGCCGTTTCCTCTACTCGGTTACGAATGCACACAAACACACAAAATTCCTTGACCTGGATCTGTTTGATTTTCACTTTTAGAAGAACTACATTTCAAACTCGTGCAGATATTCGTTGAGGTGCAACGCTGTCGCCTCGAAAAGCCTCTCGGGTTCTAGTAAGAAGTCGAAAGCTTTGGCTGCTAATTATGCTAAATATCCACCAGCGCTTTCAGATATACATCTATGGTCAGGGACCCGTTATAAGCATTATAATTATATAACTTTCCTTTTGACAAATAATAGAAATAATAGGAAATAATAACATTTTGGAACCAAAACAGGATCCGGATGTTTATTGAGACACTTTGAACAAATACCTGGAGCTCTTCACAATCTGCAGGAACCTACTGGAACATGATATCCATCAACTGTCATCAACTGACCTTTTAAATCCTGAGACAAACAACACAATCTATAGAAAGTGGACACAACCTGGCAGAACACTTTAAAGTGCATCCAAACCGTCAGGAAAATGAACCTGTCACATTATGCAGGAACACATAGGAACTTTAAGTAATGTATAAGCCATAAAAGTTGTTTTGAATTTGTTAGACATTTAGAGAATATGATCCAGTAGAATATTATATTTTTAGGATTCAGGAACCTCAAACCCGGTTCAGAGTTCATCCAGGAGAGCTGTCAGAAGATTTACTTCAGAAGCTTGAGGTATGCATCAACTCTCACAAAGCTGTTACAACCTTTGGATATCTTCAACCTTTTGAGACCAATAACACAAATCAAAGGAACCCATCAGAATATGCAGGAACCTACTGGAACCCTTAGAAGGCCCTGAAAAGTTTTCACCACAGAACCTTCGGTGACCCGACAGAAAGCAGAACTTTCAGAAGCCTTTTACGTGGCAGTAGGCCTCCAACGAGGAGAAGACAATGTACATCAACCACAGGCTGAAGAACAGACAGGTGGTGAGAATCTTGGGGACTCTGGGTCCACCGAGCTCCCCGCCGATTTCGGGCCGCCGGCGGTAGAGGAGCACAGCAATGCAGATGAATGCAAAGATGGTGAAGAGCGTGACGGAGAAGGCGAGCGTGCCCGGGTCAACCTTAAACTGCTGGCCCTTGGAGTAGTGGTAGACGGCAGCGATGGACCAGGCCACGCCAATACCCAGGAAGACGTTGACAGCGTTACTACCTGTAACGTTGCCGATTGAGGCGTCGGCATACTGGTCCTGGATGGCTGCCACCTTACTGGCAAAGGTGTCTGAGGGGGAGAGAAAGGGGAGACGGTTGTCTTTGTTTGAGATGGATTTGAAGTGGATTCAACTGCTGTACAGATTGGTGTCTGACAAAGGTTCACAAGTCCTGGTTAGTCCTCCTCGGCCTGTTCAGGAGGAGGATGTAATACTTCAGCTTTGGCTTGGAGGTTTCTAAAAGAAGCTCTGTGTTAGGTGTGTGGTTCAAAAGACCCCTCAGTGCCTGGTTTGTTTACCAGACACTGAGCAAAACAGCATCTTGGCATTATTGGCAATGTTAGCTTTGCTTTTTTTTATGTTAGATGGGACTAAACGACATGATGTCAAAACCATTTCTCCTTTTGATGAATCTGTCTCACAATTATGGAAGGAAAGTTAAACCAGTTGAGTTCCCCTGTAGAGAGTAAACCTTTTTTTCAGTTTATTGATAATGCTTTAACACACCTGTAATATTGGGTGTGCTCAAAGAATTTCTGTTGAATTTTGGTTCATAACTGGTGTTAACCTGGAAGTTGGGTCTTACTCCGGATTAAAGCAATGCAGACTCTAAATCTGTAGCATTTGTTACCAATTGTGTGAAGTCGCTTTGGACAACCGCATCTGCCAAATGTAAAGAATTGTATGTAATTGAGTCAGACCTGGTACAGATGTGCCCAATGCCACAAACACCACAGCCGTGACGGAGTCTTTGAGGCCGACGGTGCAGCCGAAATGCGACGCCAGGTCACCGATGAACGCCGTCAGAAGGCCGATGACGGAGATGGAGACGACGAAGCAGGCCCAGCCATTGAAGTAGTCCGTCGGAGGAACTAAGGCAAACAGGAGCTTCCAGAAGACGGTGAGGAAGTGCATGACGTAGTCAAAACAAGAGGGCAGCTTCTCCTCGCTACATTCATCATCGTCATCACCACCTGGGCAAGAGAGGAAGGCAGAGATCCAGGAGGCAAGAGAGGAAGGCAGAGATCCAGGAGGCAAGAGAGGAAGGCAGAGATCCAGATCCAGGAGGCAAGAGAGGAAGGCAGAGATCCAGGAGTCGACACTGATTCACGTTTAAAGCATGTATTCGATTGGCTCAGGGGAAGTTCTTACCAGAGCTCACTGTGATGGCCTCCACAAACTGCTCTCTCCAGCTGTTGGTCCCGATCACCAGGGCCAGGTTGGTCTTCTTCAGGAGTTTATCCACGGTGCTCTGAAAGACCACAGTGAATCACCAAGGTCCAAGAAGGACAGGTTAGAGAGGCCTGGCAACAAGTCGCATTGTGTTCTTCACATTAATTAAACCTAATTTGTTTCTAATTATGAAATGGGATGAGCAGAAACTGAACCAACCTTGAACTCGTACGACTCCTCAATGATGACCTCCAGTTTGATGTGCTCGCCCAGCATCGGTCGACCCATCTCTGCAATTCTCCTCTCCTCCTTCTCCTTCTTGGTCAAAACCTCCTCACCCCCCTCATCTGTGTGAGAGAGAAAGAGGATGCCATTAATGTCATGAGATAGTGAGAGTATCGTGTAACTGGCAGACTGATAGTAGGGCGGATGATGTGGAGGAGGTGAAGGAATAAGATGGCAGTGGACCTTTAGACAGACGTACCTGTGATGCTGATGACGGCTGAGGGGGCCGGGTGGTCTCGTCCTTGGACTTTCCTGTAGACGTCTCTGCCTGAACAGGGAACCAGAAGAAACTGATGTCAACAACAGACCAAAGAAGATCTAGATAACTAAACCTCAACAAGAACCAGACCCGAGACCATGTTCATGGGAGTTGTCTTCCTGTCTTTGCATGAACCAAAGAACAATGTCGGCATCACCAACGGGGGTTTTGTCTGAAGATACATACAACAAACCTGACATAATAAATGTCAGGTTGAAAGCCATTATTTCCCTTCAGAGGTCAGAGGTTGAGTTACTCATCCTAAAGTATTTTCCTTATTCCTTCTCCTTGACCTCAATGGAAAAGGCAGAAGGTCAAGTAACGACGTGAACAATGACAATCACTTCCTGTTTTAGTTTCTTATTCACTCAGCCATTCGTCCTCAGTTTACTTCCTGTCTTTGTTTGGTTTACCACCTGGTTGGTTGCTCACCTGTGTTTCGTTCACTCATCAGACCTCCCCTGTAGTCAAACCCAGTAGTTCCCTCAGGGTAGCACTTCTTTGTGTCTTCTAGTCGCTGGCTTTTGGGCTTGCTTTTGTTTTATAGCTTTTACTTTGCGTGTAGGACATTTAGTTTGTGCTCATAACTTTACCAAGATTTATGTCGTATGTACATTCAGCTGGATGCCTTTTTGCCTTGTTAATACTGAGCCGCAGTCAACGTTAGAACCAGAACTTTTGCCCGTTAACATAACTAATACATATACAGTAGTTATAAGAAACCAATAGATTCATCATGTGAGTATTTCACCAAATGCTGTGAGACTGTGATGAAGTGTTGCCTCTTTCTTATTGTCCGTGTCAAACACTTTAAAGTACCTGTTTCCCCCAATGAGTTTTACCATACAGCTCCCTGTCAAACTGGACAAATCCGAGGAAGAGTTCAGTATCCTTTTCTACGAATGCGACAATGCAGAGAAAGGGTTCACCCACCTGTTTTGACAAATCCACCTGAAAGGATAGAAAATATGAAACAAGAGGTCAGAATGCGATTTGACTGTCATTTCTCATGACATGTATTTCAGAGGTATGATGAATGAGACAAACAGCAGACAGAAACGCAAAAAGCAGCTTACCGACTTCCTGAAGCAACACAGCTGAAGAGAAGAATCAGAGGAAAGATCAAATCAGAGAGAGAAAAGAAACAAGGAGTTAAAAAGAGGAGCTCAGATTTTCTGAACATGGAAAGAAAAGGATTTGGTCCTGATATGACAAAGAATACGACAACAGGACCGCGTTCCAATCCAGATGATGGTATCAAGCATGAAGAACTTCCTTCTGAGGAACATAAAATGGAGCAGGAAAACTACCTGACAATGCATCATTGTGTTTAAACGTTTCCTGTGTCAGTAGTATGTCAAAGCATGGGGGGTTTAGTGTTAAAGTCAAAGCATGCAGGCAGGTTTACCTGGACAGGGACAAACTTCTTCGGACCTGAACAGTTCTAACCAGTCCCCTTAACCAACCGACCACACTAGTTCTAACTTGTCCTATCTTGTCCAAAACTGTCATTAAATGTCCCACTACGTCCTTAATTAATTGACGTTCTTTTCATTCCTAACCTTTCCGAGCGCGTTCTCACAAATCCTCATCTCCTCCAAACTACCAGACCTGGTCTGACCTGAACTAATGAGTCCCAATCCTTCCCAGCCAGTTCTAACCCACCAACACCACTAGTCCACTTTAGTCCCATTCCAACCTGTCCTGTCGACACTCCTAACTTGACTTCTCTTGACCCCATACTTAATCTGGACCAGTCTAAACCACGGCCAACCAGTCTGAACCAACATGGCTCAGCTGGTTGTTGCAATTGGCACTTCCAATGTAATCAGCCGTGTAGGTATGAGGTAAAAGAGGGCTGCTACACATGTTAGTAGGTTCAGAAGACCATAATCCTCCAATCATGTGACCATGTGAATGGAAGAAGAAGAAGAAGAGGTTGGATAGTTAAACTGATGCAGGACTTTGACCAGCAGCCCGCTGTCAGGGTCCTGTTTGAAAGCCAGAATCAACTTACTGTTGTTACATGACTTATGTACAAACAAGCATATCTGAACCAAAAGCAGGATCGTTTCTTGGACCTAAACTTGTTTTCATTCTCAGCATGGAGCTTCTCTTTGGCTCATCTGGGGCAATAAAACGATGGTGGTGAGGACCACTGATGAAGCCCATTCAATCCTCTGACAACGTAGGAGAAGCAAAAGCAGCAGGAGCAAAGCAGACAAAAGCAGGAAGGATGGATGAAGGACAGCTCAGACGTGTCTCCCCACACCTGTCCATCTTCTCTGGTTCCGATACGGCTCCTGCAGCTCTATGTAGAAGCTGGCCTGCTTATCATACTCGTCACGGTCGATTACTCTAACTGCTATGGTCTTCCTGCGGACGACAGAGTAAGTGGGAGGGGAGGTCAGGGGTCATGCGTTACTTCACAAACACACACACACTCGTAGAGGCCCACGGATACGATGCGGCGGGACTCCGTCATGGTGCTCGAGTCACCGCCGCAGCACCGTGGCAACAGGGATGAGCTCACCTCATCTGGCCCGGCAGGGAGGAGGCTCAAGGTATTTCCTTCATGGTCACATCTAATTGAAGGGTGAATTCACCACGGCTTCCTGTCGTGTAGAGTGGTGTTTGCACCTCTGAGCAAAGTAGTAGTCATTTAAATAGCTAGTTTGGATAGTAAAAGTTTGATTTTGAAACTGTAGAAGATAAACCAACTACGTATCCCATGATGCATTTGAGTTACAAACATCCAATCACAGAGCTTACAAATGATGCAGATAAAACCTATATTATGCTGTTTTGTTTATCTTCTCTTCTAACTTTCTCTCTACAGCTCCAAAGTTGTTTTCTTGACGTTAAATAAATGTAAATTTTCTAAGGAAAGGAAATGATGTGATCTTCAAGTTCAGCATCTTTCTTCAGTGGTTCTGAGGTGATGAAGTTAGATGTGGCTCTCACAGATCCTCCCTGTGAGGTCTTGAGGTGAGCTTGAGGTGTCAGAGGTTAAAGGTAATGAGTGATGGGGGGGTTACAGCACGGGAAGGCGACACCCCCACCTTTCCTCTCACTCATCTCCAGCAGCTGAGGTTCTCCGATCTCTAGGAAGAAGTTCTTGTTTTTCTCATATTCTTCATCATCAATTATATTGATCTGAATAGTTTTGCTGAAACAGAAAAAAACACACAGAAAGGTTGCAGAAGGAAAAGTGTGCAGACGGCTGTAACGAGGAAACGAGGTGAGGAGAGATGAGAGGCTGAAGCATCTGATGGGAACATCTACACACAGATGATGTTTCAGGAATACGTTCCCTATACGCATGCACGAGGGTTGTAGAAAACCTCGACAATGACGGTTAGATCAGTGGTTCCCAAACTGGGGGGCGCCACTTCATCACCAGGCCGCACGCACACAGACAGACACACACACCGGTAACAATGACAACAGATACAAGTGTAAACAAGTTGGAAACACTCTCACACTCGCACATCTTGGTACGTTTGTTTCAGCTGCTGATGGATTTGTGACATGAAACCAAGATGCCGACTAGATTACAATTGCCAACAAGTAATAGTATCAATACTGAAACAAAGGTTTTCACACATTCAGTGACACACAAGCGTATACAGACCAAACTGTGAATCCTTTTTCACTGCTGTCAAACAAAATGCATCAATCACCACATTTTTCAAAATCCACAAACTGCAAAAATTGGATGAACAAAAGAAAATAATATTTTTCAATTGCTAACACAATGCTTGCAAAACTGATAAAAGTACAAATCAGAAAAAGGGAGACAACAAAATTTCCGTAGTAATTATTTTGAAATGTAGAACATCAGCAGAAAAAAGATTTTTTCCAAGATAATTGCATTTTCAGCTCAAAGCCGACCCAGGTATCCCGCTTTAGTCTCACTACCATGTTTCAGTAAAAGGCGTCAGCTTGGAACTGGTTTTGTTTGGAAATATGGATCACAGAAGGCCGGTCGGTGGGGAAAGAGGAGGGATGTGAGGGAGAGTGTGGAGGACAAAGGAGAGGAAGAAATAAATGGTCTCACTGTGAGAGGCCGGTCTGAGGCTGCAGCCAAATCTGCACCGCTCAACAGTTCAGCGTCAATAGTACAAATTCTCCGGCCAAACAACAGATGAGATGGTACATGTTACAGTACATTTTACAGCACAGTAATTGTTGTGTTTTAGGATCCAAAGGTTGCCTCAGAGAGGAGGGAGAGGCTGAATCTTTTCAGATGTGCAGGAAAACAAATCATTTCTGAGTAATTCTTGTTACAAACGTTTGCTTTAATAATTAATAATTCAATTCAATAAATTAAAAATCTGTTATTCTATGATGAAATAATGTTTCAACTTTCAATAACAGTTTATATCAGATCTATTATCTAACAGTTTATAACAGATCTAATGCTCCCTGTTGCTGGTGCTGGAGTAATGTGGATGTTTACTGAATGAGAATCTGATTATTTTGACATAAAACACAAAGCGCTCCATGTTCACAGTTCTTATCATGTTACCCAGCATGCTGTGCTGTGATGGCGGTTTGTGCAGTTAACTACTCTGCAGCAGGAATGCCCCCCCCCCCCCGGTGGTCTCTGAGAGTAACCGGCTGCACTCATCTGTCTTCTTTACGGGGCGAGTGCTGGACGATGAGCAGGATCGCTGCTCAACACAAGCCGGCCTAATATGGAAGAGAGCTGCGTGATGTTTATCACACAGGACAAAAGACACGTGAGACGACCACTTCGCCCCGTGACGTGGAGAAGACTGAGAGACAGACCCGAGTGCTGCAGGCCGCCACAAACCGAACAATTCACACAACTACTGTGTTTGTTTGTAAGTAAAGAGCTCAGAGGCAGAAATGCTGCTCGGACCAGCGGCCCTTGCCTCTCTCTCTCTCTCTCTCTCTCTCTCTCTCTCTCTATATCTATATATATCAGATTCTATACTGTAGGTAGGCCCTGTGTGCTACACTGCCGAACCTGTGTCACATGAGGTGAAGCTCTGGTCACACGCAGTCTGTGAATGAACCAAACATATCCAACACCTCACGACAGCCATCCAGCATCCACAGATCACCACGCAATAAGATATGGATGCACTGTGAGAGAGAGCAGGACCTCCTGACAGAGAGGTTTGCTCCTCATGTGAGTTCTGCACTTCAGGAACAGGCAGCATCCTCTGCTTCAATGAAGTGAAGTCAGAGCTTCATGTGTTAAGGCTGCATTCTCTGTAGTGACCAGCAGGGGGCGACTCCTCTGCTCCCATAGACGTCTATGAGGAAATGACTCTACTTCTCTGTAGTGACCAGCAGGGGGCGACTCCTCTGCTCCCATAGACGTCTATGAGGAAATGACTCTACTTCTCTGTAGTGACCAGCAGGGGGCGACTCCTCTGCTCCCATAGACGTCTATGAGGAAATGACTCTACTTCTCTGTAGTGACCAGCAGGGGGCGACTCCTCTGCTCCCATAGACGTCTATGAGGAAATGACTCTACTTCTCTGTAGTGACCAGCAGGGGGCGACTCCTCTGCTCCCATAGACGTCTATGAGGAAATGACTCTACTTCTCTGTAGTGACCAGCAGGGGGCGACTCCTCTGCTCCCATAGACGTCTATGAGGAAATGACTCTACTTCTCTGTAGTGACCAGCAGGGGGCGACTCCTCTGCTCCCATAGACGTCTATGAGGAAATGACTCTACTTCTCTCTTGATTTATTCCCTCAGTAAACATTGTAAACATGAGTTTATGGTCTCAGTCTCTAGTTTCAAGTCTTCTTCAATACAACATGATGTTCATTTAGTGATTTATGGTCCATTTAGAGTCAAACGGACCATAAAGTAGGGACGCTTTAGGGCGGGGCCACGTGTGATGTGACAGGTCTCTAATGGACAATACAGCAAGGGATTATTTAGGGCGGGGTTGCACACTGATTGACAGGACTATACATCCTCCCCTGTTCATATTTTGTCACTTCCTGATTACTGGTTTCAAAAAATAAGATGGCGATGGCAAAAAAGCCAAATGTGAGGCTTTAAACGACAACAAACAGATGAGAAACTACACAAAGATCTTTACTTCTTGTGGACTATGATCAGAAAAGACAATTCAGTATTGTCAGTTATTCAATTATTTCAGCAAATGTAGAAAACAGTAAAACAAATTATAGATACCTAAAAGACTCAGTATCACTTTAAGTGAATATTTCTACCTCTTCGTATGTTTAAAGGGGAACTGAAGATCTCTGCAAACCCACCAGGACCTCACACCAGCAAACTTCTAAACTTCATTACTGTATACTGGTTGATTTATCTGTAAACTTCATCCTCCAACTTTCAGTGAAGTCATCGATGATGATGATGACAACATGTGACTCTGTCTCTGACCATGTGACATGGTAAACAGTTAGCTGCACCACCAATGGCTAACAGCTAACGACTAACAGCTTGCATCTAACTAACAGGGTTCACTCCAGTTACATTGTGATGCGTTCAGGCTCTGCCCAGTAAACCCCAGAAGATTATCGGTAACGTTATCATGACGTGGAAATGTGTTCATCTGTAACACTTTTGGTGATAAACTATGTAGTAGATGTTTTCCCATAAATATGAAATAGATATTAGACATAAACTAGGACGTGTTTGACTTCCATACTCCATACTTTATACAATAATTTACTAAAAAAAGGTTTAAAAAAAATAACATTTAGAGTTTTTAATGGTTTCGTAACCTCAGAATGTTGAAATCATTCTTGGGTCGGTTTACTAAAATAATTATTGTGGATCCTTGTAGACCAGCTGTTATACCCAAACAACAAAGGGATCTCTAGTTGTCAGTACGGATCATCGATGATAATAATAATTATAATCATGTTCACAGATCTAAAATATATACTTGATCCCTTTTGTCTGTATGCTGATCTGTGATCTTCCTCCGCACCACTAATATATCATCAATAACCGTGTCCATATACGGCTCTGCAGCATCCTCATTGATACGCCGACACAACGACTATTTATGCTCTGGAAATAAAACGTGTTGTCATTAAATTCCAACTGCCCTGCAGAAATGGAAATAGTCTGAGTGAGGCATGTAAACCTGGGGGAGTCACCTGACCGGAGGAGGAGATACAGACAGACCCCCCCCCCCCTCATACCAGCTATCATTGAGCTTTTAGAGGAGAAACCAAAATGTTCACACATCTGTTATGCTTTCATGACATAGTTCCTGATTTAAAATATGATGATAATCTGATTATATTCTATTTCTTATTCTCTATTCACTAATTCATTATACCTTTTACTGTTTGACTATTTGTTTTCTTTTCATTCTCTTGTTGTTTTCCACTTTGCTAAGGATTATTTTACCTGACTTCTTACAAACATGAACTGGTGTTTTTTAGAGCATCTCCCCCAATTCTGACTGAGGTCCACCTTGGCCCCTCCCTAATAGACCATGGCCCCACAGAAACAACCGTGAGCTCTGTGTTTAAACTAGTCTGACACATCAACCGGCTTCTTCTGATTAATTCATGAACTTTAGTGAATTGAGGGCCCTTTGTCTAGACGCCACTTTAGCGAGAAAAGAATCATCAGTCATTAAACAGTAAACATACGGTTCAAATATCCAAGATGCATAGCAGAGGACTCACAGACCTGACACGGAAGATTTGTACTCACAAGATCTCATCGTTCTCGAACTCCAGGACACCGTGCGTGTCCTCAAAGTCCTCGCCACCCCCCTTAGCTGTTCCTTCCCTGGTTTTGTACGGAACCGCCACGACCCCGCGAGCTCCTGAGGTCCGGACCACCCTCGCCTCCATCACCCCAACGCTCTCGCTTACGGTAAGCGCCGGATTCTCGAAGGTAAAGATCCCCGCGTGGTCGTCGTCGAAGATGGTGACGGTGGCCGAGCACGGCAGGCCCAAACTGGCGAGGGGGTCATGGTGGTTTGCCTTAAGCCCGTCCCAGCCGGCGCCCTCTGATATGACCTTCACGTTGCTGAGGTGAACCAGGAAGTGCTCGTCCTCCTCGAAGATGTCGTCGTCGATTATGTCGATGCGGAGTTCCTTTTCGGTCTCCCCTGCAATGAACACAATGGTTCCCTCGGTAAACCGGTAATCCGAGCCGGCGTTGGCGGTGCCGTCTTCGGTACGGTAATCCACCGAGATGGCACTCGTTGGGTCTCCGCCGCGGCGCACGACATTCAGCGCCACGGTGCCACAGTTCTCCAGACACTGGTAGGTGCAAGGGTCGAAGAACACCTTGGTGGAGAAGTCGTTCACCGAAACCTCAGAGCAGATGTCGTGCCGGGCGGCCCTCTTGGCCTGGTCGGCGGCGTGCTTCTTCAGGACATTTCCCGCTCCTGTCATGATCCTGGTGGCCTGACAGCGGTAGAAAGCCCGACTCTTCTGCTGCAGCGTCAGAACCTGGTAGTTGGCAAGCTCTGTCAACTGCTCCATGTCCTTCTCGGGATGCTTCTGCTTCAGCTCCTTCAGGATGCGGGCCACCTCCCTGCGGGCCTCCTCCTCATCTGGCTCCTTGAAATCGTACTCCTCTCTGTCGGCGGCGAGCATCCTCCCGTCCATCTCGATGTCGGCCTTCGGGGGAAGCTCGGGTTCTCCCTCCGTCTCGATGATCATTCCCTTCTGCTTCCCCGCTCTGTACCGCTTGCGCATGTACTTGTAGAAAAGGAGCCGGCGGTCGGCGGCGTACGCGAATCCGACGCAAATAGGGAAGAAGAAGAGTGTTACCAGACCCTCCCATATCTCCACCACGCCCGGGGAGAAGACGGCCAGGATCAGGTAGAGCCAGATGTACGCAAAGACGCTCCAGGCGGCGGTGACGAAGAACACCCGGAGGTGCTTGACCTTCCTGGTCTCCCCCTCTGGAATGACGGAAACACAGAAGCCGATGATGACGAACATGTTGAATGCGGCGCTCCCCACAATGGTGTTGGGGCCCAGCTCGCCGGCATCGAAGTTGTGACCGCACACCTCCACTACCGACAGGAGGATCTCTGGCGCGGAGGAACCAAGCGCCATCAGGGTCAGGTTGGACACTGTCTCATTCCAGACGCGCACCGTGGCGGTGACCTTCTCCCCGTCGGGCTTCTTGATGGTGATCTGCCTCTCCTGGGAGGTGATGACCTCGATGGACGCCATGAAGCGATCAGCGATGATGGACACGCCCAGGAACATGTACGCCAGCCCCACGAAGTACACGGTGGCCCTGGCCAGGCGGTCGGCGAAGGCAGGGTTCTCCGGCTTCCACATCGGCAGGATGACGCCTTCCACGCAGACACTGCCCCCCCCGCACCTGGTGCTGTTGCCGACCGTGTCGTTGGCGGCGAAGGCCGGGGAACCCGCAAGTGTGGCTGAGATGACGGTGGACAGGAAGAGCAGCAGATGGGTGGAGAGCGGTGCCGAGGTCCCGGGTCGGCTCATGGTGACACCTGAAAGATACGGAGAGGAGAGTAAACTGTCTCTCTCTCCGGCTTTTTTGTAAATGAACATTAATAACTTCTAACTCTTTTCTCTACCTTCTGATAAAGCGTATTTGAAGTCACTTCATCATGTTAAAAATTGTATTGACCTTAACATAACACAATTGAGCCGCTTCATTTTTTTAAAATAATAATTGTGGATTGTTGAAATTATTTCCCCAAAGAAAAAGAAAATGCAAGAAATCATTTTTACTACATTTTTTCTAAGTGGGACTTTAAATGGTTTTAAAATATTATTCTGCTCTAAAAACAAAAGGCATACATCAAAATAAGAAAGCTTCTGTTTTTCAATTTAAAACTTATTTTGTTTTGTCTTTTTTGTTTGTTTTATTTTATGGGCCGATGACATATAACTTATCACACACTGCCTCTTTGTAGTAGTACATCAAATGTACTGCTATACTAATTACTAATCTGATGCAGTACTATGAAATAACACAGTTACATATCAGACTGAGTATGAATAATGAAAACCTACCGACACTCTGACGGAACAAAAACTGAATCTCAAAGCAACACAAGAAGAGTTTTCCTCCTCTTCTTCTTCTTCTTCTTCTTCTTCTTCTTCCTCTTCTTCTTCTTCTTCTTCTTCTTCTTCTTCTTCTTCTTCCTCTTCCTCTTCTGCTGCGGTAGAACAACACAAGGCTGCTGAGTGATGTGGAGACGAGAAACACAAACAATAAGAGTGTGACCACCAAACACCCAGACTCCCCCTCTCTCTCTCTCTCTCTCTCCCCCTCTCCCCCCCTCCCTCCCTCCCTCTCTCTCCCTTCCTCCCTCTCTCTCTCTCCCCCTCCCCCCCCCCCCCCTCCCCCTCTCTCTCTCTCTCTCTCTCCCCCTCTCCCCCCCTCCCTCCCTCCCTCTCTCTCCCTTCCTCCCTCTCTCTCTCTCCCCCTCCCCCCCCCCCCCTCCCTCTCTCTCTCTCTCTCTCTCTCGTTCTCTCCATAATAATAATCATGGTAATATTCAATGTGACTCTGCAGCACTGCAGGAGGACAAGTTAGGATGGTGTTAGACCTTCTCACAGCAAACCTATCTCATCTCAACGAGTGTCCTGGTATGTAAGGGCTTCAGATGGGTCTCTTCAAATAATATCTACAGTAATAGTACACAACTAAAGTATCACTACAGCTCTACAGTATTAGTACACCACTAAAGTATCACTACAGCTCTACAGTATTAGTGCACCACTAAAGTATCACTACAGCTCTACAGTATTAGTACACCACTAAAGTATCACTACAGCTCTACAGTATTAGTACACCACTAAAGTATCACTGCAGCTCTACAGTATTAGTGCACCACTAAAGTATCACTACAGCTCTACAGTATTAGTGCACCACTAAAGTATCACTACAGCTCTACAGTATTAGTACACCACTAAAGTATCACTACAGCTCTACAGTATTAGTGCACCACTAAAGTATCACTACAGCTCTACAGTATTAGTACACCACTAAAGTATCACTACAGCTCTACAGTATTAGTACACCACTAAAGTATCACTGCAGCTCTACAGTATTAGTGCACCACTAAAGTATCACTACAGCTCTACAGTATTAGTGCACCACTAAAGTATCACTGCAGCTCTACAGTATTAGTACACCACTAAAGTATCACTACAGCTCTACAGTATTAGTACACCACTAAAGTATCACTACAGCTCTACAGTATTAGTAGACCACTAAAGTATCACTACAGCTCTACAGTATTAGTACACCACTAAAGTATCACTACAGCTCTACAGTATTAGTAGACCACTAAAGTATCACTACAGCTCTACAGTATTAGTACACCACTAAAGTATCACTGCAGCTCTACAGTATTAGTGCACCACTAAAGTATCACTACAGCTCTACAGTATTAGTACACCACTAAAGTATCACTGCAGCTCTACAGTATTAGTACACCACTAAAGTATCACTACAGCTCTACAGTATTAGTAGACCACTAAAGTATCACTACAGCTCTACAGTATTAGTACACCACTAAAGTATCACTGCAGCTCTACAGTATTAGTACACCACTAAAGTATCACTGCAGCTCTACAGTATTAGTACACCACTAAAGTATCACTACAGCTCTACAGTATTAGTACACCACTAAATTATCACTGCAGCTCTACAGTATTAGTACACCACTAAAGTATCACTACAGCTCTACAGTATTAGTACACCACTAAAGTATCACTACAGCTCTACAGTATTAGTACACCACTAAAGTATCACTACAGCTCTACAGTATTAGTACACCACTAAAGTATCACTACAGCTCTACAGTATTAGTGCACCACTAAAGTATCACTGCAGCTCTACAGTAATAGTACACCACTAAAGTATCACTACAGCTCTACAGTATTAGTACACCACTAAAGTATCACTACAGCTCTACAGTATTAGTACACCACTAAAGTATCACTACAGCTCTACAGTATTAGTGCACCACTAAAGTATCACTACAGCTCTACAGTATTACTATACCACTAAAGTATCACTACAGCTCTACAGTATTAGTGCACCACTAAAGTATCACTACAGCTCTACAGTATTAGTACACCACTAAAGTATCACTACAGCTCTACAGTATTAGTACACCACTAAAGTATCACTACAGCTCTACAGTATTAGTACACCACTAAAGTATCACTACAGCTCTACAGTATTAGTACACCACTAAAGTATCACTACAGCTCTACAGTATTAGTGCACCACTAAAGTATCACTACAGCTCTACAGTATTAGTGCACCACTAAAGTATCACTACAGCTCTACAGTATTAGTACACCACCCCAGGATAAATACACCACCTCCAGCACACTGGATTCCACAGGACCTCCACCTGGTCTCTGCTGGACGGGGCTGAGTGGGAGCTTGTGGTCCTGAAGCAGAAGAAGAGCGTGTTTCATGGAGGGGGGGCTGCGTCCGATAGCGGCTCTAAATTTAACAGAAGCAGACGTGGCTCTAAACACGGGGGCTGCTTATCGTCCCCGTCCCAGCGGGCCATGGCCATACAAGGCTGCACGGGGCCCGGGGCCGTCCAGCAGCTCCTCGTCCCGCCGACATGGGGGGGAGATAACGGCTAACGCCCCCTCCCCCTCACGCACACACACAACATCTGCACGACCTTCACTGCATCGAGAAGGTGACATCCAGAGACTTGAGGAGGAACAGGAACTCTGTAATGAACCTTCACGTCTGTGATAAACGACGGAGATGAAGGAGACCTTCAGACCAAGTCCAGAAGATCTCCAGCTACTGAACATCCAAGTCCTCTGTATGGACCAGTCTCAGTGACTCCTGATCCTCCATGTGAATCTTATAGATGTTTGGAAAGAGCTATTACATTTGTTTTTTTGCTTCATGAACATTCTGTCACAATCTGAAATGAAGTCATTCAGAGATTCATCCAGTATGAGCCAATGGTAGAACAGCAGCACGCCACGACACTTTTCATTGTTCTTATGTATTCTCCCAACAGATAAACCTTCCTACAGAACGTTGACATTCTGGTTCTGAATCAACATTCGAGTGCTGCACCGACGGCTGTGAGCCCAACCTTCACAATAAGAGCGCATAAAGTTAGCAGCTTCAGTCCATTTTTGTTGGTGTTTACTGTTTAGCCTTTAAAGGACCCATCGTGTCCCCATTTCACCACAAGTTGATGTGGTTCCTTGGGGTCTTAAGGAGATGTCTGTAACCTACTTTGGTCAAAATAGTTTTGAGTGCCTGTTCCATTAATGTGTTAGCATTAAAAAAAAAGGCAAAAGTGTTGAAGTGCAGAGTTGATACGGTGTTACAAGCTCTTTAAGATACGACGGTGCCTCACCAGCAAGTGCCTTGTAGGTGAGGAGAAGTACCTTAAAATCTATTCTTTTTAGATTTAACAAGGAGCCAGTGGAGAGAAGTTAATACAGGAGTGATATGATCCCTTTTCTTAGTTCTTGTTAATACACGTGCTGCAGCATTCTGAATCAACTGGAGAGGCTTAAGAGATTTACAAGAGCAGCCCGATAACAAAGAATTACAGTAGTCCAGTCTGGAAGTGACAAACGCATCAACTCATTTTTCTGCATCACTTTGAGACAGGAAGTTCCTGATTTTTGATATGTTACGTAGATGAAAAAAAGCAGTCCTTGAAGTCTTCTTTATATGCGAGTTCAAGATCATATCCTGGTCGAAGAGAACTCCCAGATTCCTGACGGTGCTGCTGGGTACCGGAGCAATTCCATCCATAAAAACTGTATCACGTGACAGCTGGCTTCGAAGGCGCTCTGGGCCTATCAGGATAACTTCCGTTTTTTCTGACCCGGTCATCCAAGTTTTAATGTCTCCATTCTTCAAGCTGGTCCGTCTCTTCTGGTTTGATCGACAGATACAGTTGACTACATAACAAAGGAAGTTTATGCGGTGTTTCCTGATAAGATCGCCCAGAGGAAGCATATAGAGGGTAAATAAAATCGGTCCAAGTACAGAACCTTGTGGGACTCCGTGACCAACATTGGTGGTCATCGAGGATTCACCGTTTACAAGCACAAACTGTGATCGATCCAATAAGTAGGATTTAAACCAGCTGAGTGCAGTTCCTTTCATACCAATCAAATGTTCTACTCTCTGCAACAGGACACAATGGTCTATGGTATCAAATGCAGCACTGAGGTCCAGCAAGACAAGAAGGTTTGACCTGATCTAAGACTGTTTTGCCTTCTCATCTGAATCAAATAAGACTTGAATCCTTGAACTCTCAGTTTGTCAAAACACCACATGGTCACTGATTAGGGTGTCAAGCAATTGGTGTTTTGCATTTTGAGGAGTTTCTGTCGAGGCCGATCGACCCTTTTGTCTCCTAAACGACGGGGGAGTGGTCAGCGCAGCCGTAGCCGACTTCCACTAACGAGGGAGTATTTAACTAGAAATCGAGTGAAGAGTTATCTTATCCTCGCAGCACGAAGACAAGCAGGACAAAGACCAGGGAGTCTTTCGTGGGAGTCAAGACTAGCAGAACAAAGACCAGGGAGTCTTTCGTGGGAGTCTTCGGGCCGGCTGAATGCGGCTCCTTCTGCTATTTTTAATAATGTGTCTGACCCCCTGAATTTCAATCTCTTCTCTCCTCTTTTTCTGCTTCTGTCTCTGCTGCCAAAAGCTCTTTCTACCAATCCAGAATCGAATCTTCATTTTCTAACCCCAAAAAACTCTTTTCGATCTTCTCCATCCTCCTCGAACCCCCTAGTCCTCCTCCCTCCTCCACCCTTCTTCCGGGTGATTTTGTCAACTACTTTACTAAGAAAATAGCTGACATACGCTCCTCCTTCTCAAACCCACCTCCTCCTACTCGTGTCCCACTGGCTTCACCTCTATCGCCCTCACTTTCCTCTTTCACCCCCCCGTCTCCTAACCAAGTTCTTACCCTAGTAACCTCTGCCCGTCCGATCACCTGCCCTCTTGACCCCATTCCATCACATCTTCTACAATCTATCGCTCCTGACCTTCTTCCTTTCCTCACCTGTCTCATCAACAACGCTCTGTTATCTGGATGTTTTCCCAATTCTCTGAAGGAGGCAAGAGTCAACCCCCTCCTGAAGAAACCCACCCTCAACCCTTCTGAAGAAAACAACTACAGACCGGTCTCTTCTTCCCTTGTTGTCCAAAATCCCTGAACGTGCGATCTTTAACCAACTCTCCTCTTATCTCCACCATAACAACCTCCTTGACAGCATCTCCACTGGTCTTTAACCTTCCTAAGTTCTCCCTCACTCCTCCACTCTCTTCACTGGTACCGGTGGCTCATCCAGTTCTAAACACTGGTGCTCACGTACCATGCTGTGAATGGATGGGGTCCAGCTTACATCCAGGACCTGGTCTAACCCGACACCCCGACCCGCACTCTCCGCTCTGCATGTGATAAACTGCTTGTTCCTCCTCACTGAGAGCAAAACACTCGACTAGATCTCCACTCTTTGCTGTCCTGCTCCTAAATGGTGGAAGGAGGTCTCTGAAGACATCAGGACCACAGAGAGCCTTCACATCTTCAGACTGAAGACACACCTCTTCAGACTCCACCTCCACTAAAAAAACTAAATCAATTGTAGTAGTTTTATTACAATTGTACTTATAATGCCATTTAGCAAGTTGGAAATTGGCTTATTTGATGAAATCAGACTTTCTTGTTTCTTGCTCTTCTGAGTTTGTATCCTTATGGACTTATTGTAAGTCGCTTTGGATAAAAGCGTCAGCTAAATGACATGTGAAAACTACCTGGGTTTAGGAAAAAATATTCGTTTTTGGTTGAAATAACTAACTTTACTGAAGTACTGTTATTAAAGTACTGAAGTAAAGAGACAAAGTTGTAGGCTACATGTTGTTTCACACCAGGAAGAAACAACAGCCTCCTGGGTGAAAGATTTATGTTTGTCACCCAATAATTAAGAATAATTTATATTTGACTGTCATGCTAAGCTAGCTAACGTCATTAGCATCAGGAGGTAGTAGCGTAGGGAGTCGACCGCCCACCGCATGGCCAGGCACTCCTTCTCCACTGTGCTGTACCTGGCCTCCCTCTCGGACAGCTTCCGGCTGATGTACACCACGGGGCGGTCCACCCCCCCCACCTCCTGGGAAAAAACGGCCCCCAGCCCCCTGTTCGATGCGTCAGTCTGCAGAATAAAGGGGACAGAGAAGTTAGGAGTATGAAGGAGTGGTTCCCCACAGAGAGCCTGCTTTACCTTCTCAAACACCTGCTGGCACTGCTCCGACCACTGGACCGGATCTGACGCACCTTTCCGGATCAGGTTGGTCAAGGGGCTGGTGAGGTCCGCGAAGCCGGGGATGAACCGCCTGTAATACCCCGCCGGCCCCAAGAACCGCCTCACCTCTTTTTTTGTCTTGGGCCGCGGGCAGGCACCGATAGCTGCCGTCTTGTCCACCTCCTGCCCGTCCCCCAAGTGGTACCCCAAATACCGTACCTCCACCCGTCCAACTGAACACTTCCCCGGGTTGGCGGTGAGCCTCCGCCATTAGCTTATCAAACCCCGGCCAATCTGTACCCAAAATGACGGGGTGCGTCAGGCGGGAGCTGACCGCGACCTTCACTCTATCCTTTTTCCCCAGATATCTAATTTCCGCTGATACTACAGGATACTCGTGAACATCCCCATGCACACACCGTATTTTCACCCGCGCTGCCTCCACCAATGCCCCCGGCCAAACCAGGCTCTGGTGAATCATAGACTGCGTACAGCCTGAATCCACCATCGCCTGGCGTGTACCCCCCTGGATTCTTACCAGAACGCGGTACGTCCCTCCCGGACCAGGGGTAGGTGCCGGAACGCCGGCAACTCTTATCACCTGTCCCACCTCCATCTAAAAATAGCCTCGTCGTCGACGCACACACACAAAAAGAAGCTGTCCAGATAAATGGTGCCATCCGGATGGAGTGAATTTGATTGTGGTTGGATGAGAAGTATAAACATTTACTATCCAGACACCCTATTGGTTTTCTCCACAACCCGCCTCCTCCTCCTCATGCAAATTCCATGTAACTTAAATGAGAATCTTCATGACCGATGGTTTGTCGTAAATGTTTTTTTCTTACTTTATTGAGAATGTGGCACAACGCAGCGTCTTAAATGAAGTGATGTGTGTCTGGATGCGGCTCTAGAAATGAACACAACGGGATTCTGTATTTGCTGATGAAATCTGAAACGGGTCATTTGGCCGATGTTTTGAGAGCCGACCGCTGCCGGTTCAGTGTCGCCCCCCCGCCCTCCACGAATCACCAATCAGGTATCAGTGGAATCCGAAGTAGTAAACCTGGGGGAGACACTGCAGTCTACAGTCCACTTTTCAAACTCGCCGCCGGAGTGTGGACGACTTTGGCGTACCGTCAGCGCCACCACCTCGCACCGCTCGCCGGTCGGATCGTCAGCGCCACGCCTCCCTATGATTGTAATAGTCTGGCCCGCGTTCGGTCGAAGTGGGCGGTATCTGGCCCGGACCTGAAATGAGTTTGACACCCGTGACCTGATCAATGGGAACAACCTGTGTGTCCGTCCTCCGACTCGTGTCATTAAGCCGTCACTGGAAAACGGGTTCTGGTTTCATCTGTTTAGGTTCTGCAGCATGCGGGTCGATACATTCGTCCCTCTGTTGTTTCAGCCTCTCTGAATATCGCCATGTTCCATCATCCGAATGGCAGGTGACGTGATCTGAAGGCACCGTCCGATATATTGTACCGGACTGACATGTTCTGTGTTCAGGTTACACATTAGGAGTTTAATGGAATTTGTTCCCCCTTAAATTACTTTTACTTTTATACTTTAAGTAGTTTTGAAACCGGTACTTTTATACTTTTACTTAAATAAAAAGCTTGAGTTGATACTTTTAAACCCGAGTATCTATACTTCTACTTGAGAAACGTATGTGAATACTTTTGACCAGGGCCGTTTGAAGGAATTTGGGGGCCCCAAGCAAAATGGACATGGAGGCCCCCCCAAGCCCCCGCTGCACGCACGCAAAACCTACAGGAACCACAGCACAGCCATAAAGTTTAAAATAAAAAAGGGTTTACAGTGTATAAACATAATGTGCATGAAATTTAACAATCTAACATTTGCACACTACCATAAAATCAAATATACATTAAAAAAGTGCACAATAACTAAATCCAACATACTTAAAAACACACTTACACTCACATTAGCATTTTTCAGTTCTCACAAACATGTAAAACTTCCTTTTTCTTCTTTTTTTGCTTCCTGAAGCGTAACTCCGCTTCATGATGCCGGGCTCGGGCTGCCAACCGTCCCGTATTACGCGGGACATCCCGAATTATGGGCATTTTTGATTTGTCCCGACCGTGACAGCTCCAGTTCCGTTGTCCAATCACAGCCTCCTAAGTCAATGACGCGCGAAAAACTCCCGGTTGTTGTGACGCATCCGACCAGTGTGCGCAGTGTGCACCAGTGACCGCTAGCAGGTCACTGGTGCACACTCGGTTAAATTCTTAAGGTCATTTAATCATCTCTAGTTCATGTTTTGATCAGAGTTGTGATTAAAGGTTTGGGCCGCCAAAGATTTTCAGATTTCAAAGTGGGCCGCGGCGTTCTGGAGTTTGGGAACCGCTGATCTAACTGAAATGTGATGTTCATCACTAAGAAACCTCTGTTTGTGTGAAGGAGCGCTTCATATGTTCACCGAAAGCAGGTCCTCTTCACCGGCTCCTGAGAGCCTTTGTTCATCTCCACGTTACCTGAAGGACTCAAAGGGAGGAGTCTGCAGTCTGCAACCTCACCACTAGATGTCACTAAACACTACACACTGTCCTCAACAGACACGTTCATATTGTAATGGAAATGTGTGAACAATAAATGAATAAAGCAACACTTTTGTGAGTTGACAGCTTGTTTGTGTTGTTTGTGTCCTGCAGTGAATGTGAGGAAGACGTATGAAGAGCTGCAGAGAGGACATATTTATCTACATGTTAACAGGAGGACGTCACACTGCAGCCTTTCACTTAATGTGAATTATTACAGAGAATGAAGAGACGTTTATGCTGCTTACAGGTTCATCAAGATGATCTTCACATATTAACAACACTTTTATGATGTTTCCTTTTAGCAGAAGTAAGACGTTAACATTAAAGCAGCTTCTTGTTCTGCAGCTCATGCATACTAATGACGTAAAGAGGAAGGAAGCTCTGCTGGGTGTTGAACAGCAGCTTGTTACCAACTCCAGAAGAGACGAGCTGACCTCAGAGACATCGGCCTCCTCTTTAATGTAGACGTGTTTCTGGTGACTTACTGAATAAAGAGTTTCTGATCTGCTGATTGAACACAGAGGAGCAGCTATGAGTCCATCAGCCGGTGGATTAGTCGTCTTCCTTCTCTCTGTACAAGGTACTGTACTTCTACATTTATATTGTGAGGCCGTTACACACCTCACACACACACAGGGAGCTGTGTTTTTATGGCGTCCGATCAGTGTCAATAGTTGCAAATGCACACAGAAAGATTCACAAATGCATTCCAGGACACACGTGAATAAATTGCGATTTATGCTCATTTGTTTGTGAATGTATTTGTAGCACATTGGACTCATAATGGTTCTTATCTACAGCGAGTTGTACATCGGCTTATTTGATGAAACTGCACTTTCTTGTTTCTTGTTCTTCTGAGTTTGTGTCCTGATGGTTGAAATTACATTACATTACATTACATTACATTACATTACATGTCATTTAGCTGACGCTTTTATCCAAAGCGACGTACAATAAGTGCATTCAACCATAGGGTACAAACTCAGGAGAACAAGAAACAAGAAAGTGCAATTTCCTCAAATAAGCCAATTTACAATTTGCTATAGATGAGTGACGTTACAAGTCCAATTTAAGTGCTACAATTTGTTAGTCTTTAGTCGAGGTAGAGTCTGAAGAGGTGTGTCTTTAGTTTGCGACGGAAGATGTGAAGGCTCTCTGCGGTCCTGGTGTCTTCAGAGAGCTCGTTCCACCATTTCGGCGCAAGGACAGCGTAGAGTCGAGACCTAGTCGAGTGTTTTGCTCTCAGTGAGGGAGGGACGAGTAGTTTTGCAGATGCAGAGCGGAGAGTGCGGGTTGGGATGTAGGGTTTGACCATGTCCTGGATGTAAGCTGGACCCGATCCATTCACAGCATGGTACGTGAGCACCAATGTTTTGAACTGGATGCGGGCGGCCACCGGTACCAGTGAAGAGAGCGGAGGAGTGGAGTAGTGTGGGAGAATTTCGGAAGGTTGAAGACCAGTCGAGCTGCTGCATTCTGAATGAGCTGCAGAAGTCGAATGGCGGTGGCAGGGAGACCAGCCAGGAGGGAGTTGCAGTAGTCCAGGCGGGAGATGACAAGAGCCTGAATCAGTACCTGCGCTGCCTTCTGAGTGAGAAGGGGACGTATTCTCCTGATATTGTAGAGCGTGTATCTACAGGATCGCGTTGTCGCGGTGATGTTGGGAGTCAGGGAGAGTTGGCTGTCGAGTGTGACGCCGAGGTTCTTAGCGGTCGAGGTGGGCGTTAGTACGGAGTTCCCAAAGTTGACTGTCAGGTCCTGGGTAAGCGAATCTTTTCCGGGAAAGAGAAGTAGTTCAGTCTTGTCGGGGTTGATTTTCAGATGGTGGGCGGACATCCACTGAGAGATGTCAGTTAGACAGGCAGAGATCCGAGCCGCCACCTGGGTGTCAGAGTGAGGGAAGGAGAGAATTAGTTGGGTGTCATCGGCATCGCTGTGGTAAGAGAAGCCATGCGAGCGAATGACAGCGCCAAGAGAGTTTGTGTAAAGCGAAAACAGGAGGGGACCCAGCACGGAACCCTGAGGAACTCCAGTAGTAAGAGGACAAGGTTCCGACACAGATCCTCGCCAGGTTACCCGGTAGGTGCGACCATCGAGGTAGGACGAGAGAAGGGAGAGAGCAGAGCCTGTGACACCAAGTTCCTGAAGGGAGGAAATAAGGATCTGGTGGTTGACTGTGTCAAATGCAGCAGAGAGGTCCAGAAGGATGAGGAGGAGAGAGAGGCGGCTCTAGCAGTGTGGAGTTGCTCAGAGACAGCAAGGAGAGCGGTCTCTGTGGAGTGGCCTGCCTTGAAACCTGACTGGTGGGGGTCAAGGAGGTTTTTACAGTGTAGATAAGAGGAGAGTTGATTAAAGATAGCACGTTCAAGGGTTTTGGACAAAAAGGGAAGAAGAGAGACCGGTCTGTAGTTGTTTTCTTCAGAAGGGTTGAGGTTGGGTTTCTTCAGGAGAGGGTCGACTCTTGCCTCCTTCAGAGAATTGGGAAAACAGCCAGATGACAGAGCGTTGTTGATGAGACAGGTGAGGAACGGAAGGTCAGGTGCAATAGATTGTAGAAGATGTGATGGAATGGGGTCAAGAGGGCAGGTGGTCGGACGGGCAGAGGTTACTAGGGTAAGAATTTGGTTAGGAGAGAGGGCGGTGAAAGAGGAAAGTGAGGGCGAAAGAGGTGAGGTCGGTGGGACGCGAGAAGTAGGAGGTGGGTTTGAGAAGGAGGAGCGTATGTCAGCTATTTTCTTGGTGAAGTAGTTGACAAAGTCTCCCGGAAGAAGGGTGGAGGGGGGAGGAAGGGTAGGGGGTTCGAGGAGATTGGAGAAGATCGAGAAGAGTTTTTTGGGGTTAGAGAATGAGGATTCGATTTTCGACTGGTAGAAAGAGCTTTTGGCAGCAGAGATAGAAGCAGAAAACGAGGAGAGGAGAGATTGAAATTCAAGCAGGTCCTCAGGTCGTTTATATTTACGCCATCTCCTTTCCGACGCTCGCATGGTGGCTCTCATGGCACGGACCGGTTGAGACAGCCACGGAGCCGGAGGGGATTTGCCAGTCCGTCGTGTCGTAAGAGGGCAGAGAGAGTCTAGAGAGGAGGAAAGAGTTGAGAGGAGAGTCTCTGCAGCAGCGTTTGGATGCAAGAGTGAGAAGGAGTCAGTTGAAGGGAGAGCTGATAGAACAGAGGATGCCAGCGAGGAGGGAGAGAGGGAGCGAATATTGCGACGAGCCGGTATAGAGTTAGTCAATGAGGGAGGTTTGTTAGTTATAGAGAGTGGAAGGGAGTAAGAGATGAAGAAGTGATCAGACACATGAAGTGGAGTTACAGAGAGGTTAGTGGTAGAGCAGTTTCTAGTAAAGATGTAGTCGAGGTGATTGCCGGCTTTGTGAGTAGGAGGAGAGGGACTGAGTGACAGAGCGAAGGAAGAAAGTAGGTGTAAGAGGTCAGGTGACTTCTCTGTCTGGATGTTGAAGTCACCCAGGAGGATGAGCGGAGGTCCATTTTCGGGGAAATTAGACAGGAGAATGTCCAGTTCTTCCAAGAAATGACCTAAGGAGCCTGGCGGACGGTAGAGGACAATGATGGTTAATTGTACCGGGTGAGTGATTGTTACAGCATGGAATTCAAAGGACAATGGGGTGGATGGTGGTAGAGGGTAGAGAGAAAAGCTCCATTTGGGTGAAATGAGTAGACCTGTGCCACGACCCCTACCAGTGGGCCTGGGAGTGTGGCTGAAGGAGAAGGCGGAGGAGAGAGCGGCTGGGGTGGATGTGTTCTCAGGTGTGATCCAGGTCTCGGTCAGAGCGAGGAAGTCCAGTGACTGCTGGATAGCGAAGCCGGAGATGAAGTCAGCCTTGCGAGTCGCTGACTGGCAGTTCCAGAGACCTCCTGTGACGAGGTGCTGGACGTGTGAGGAGCGGGTGGGATAGGAGAGAGAGGAGAGGTTACGATAGAGAGCAGATCTAGCCCGAGGCCTGTAGTATCTGTGGGAAGAGATTCAAACAGGCACGGGTAAAGGGGTCAAACACATTATTAAAAATAGCAGAAGGCGCCGCATTCAGCCGCCCCGAAGACTCCACGAAAGACTCCTTGTCTTTGTTCTGCTCGTCTTCGTGCTGCGAGGATAAGCTAACGCTTTCCACGATTTCTAGTTAAATACTCCCTCGTTAGTGGAAGTCGGCTGCGGCTGGGCTGGCCGCTCCCCCGTCGTTTAGGAGACAAAAGGTCGATTGGCCTCGACAGAAACTCCTCAAAATGCAAAGCACCAATAGCTTGACACCCTAATCAGTGAACAAACACCATGTGGTGTTTTGACAAAATGAGAGTTTAAGGATACAAGTCTTATTTGCTTCAGAAAACCAGGCAAAACAGACTTAGATCAGGTCAAAACCTAGCAGAGTTATGTCATGAAACACAATTAGTGACTAAACATTAACAAGGGAGAAACGCTCTGAAGGATTTGTCCCTGTTGAACGTCCTCTAACCGCTCAGCAGCGTTTCTTTGCATTAAGAGGCCGTTTTTCACTCTGAGGACGTTTGTTCTTCTTCTTGAAGGATTTTCGGGACATTTTGTAGCTTTGATCCGTGTCACAGATAATTGATTGACAGCCGGATGCTGAGCGCTGAGTCATCAATGAGATGTGACCTCTATGTCACAGTATCGTTCCCCTCAGAGTTCTGCATTTCTCTACAGTTTCCATCTCCACTCTGCAGCAGACTGACCACAGACAGAAGAGCACAGAGCAAAGACACTCTTCTTCTCATCAACCAAACCCTTCTAATACTTCAACTTGAGCTTTTTCAGGTCCACAGGTTCAATACGTCGCTGTTCCTTCCAGCTGCAGAGTCCATGTGGACATCGTGGACTCTTTCATTACTTTCTATAAACTCAATGATTTTCATATTTCTCATAATATCTTTTCTCTTCAGTAAACTACCAATGAGAGTGTGTCCTGTGATGTTGTTCTGAGTGTGACTGTGGTTCCTGATGTGCTGTGTTACAGTGATACAGAGTCAGGATGGATGGGGAGTGAATTACCAGCAGACTGACGTCTGTGCTGCAAAAGGATCAACAGTGGAAATAATCTGTGACTACACACACCCACCTGGAATACGTCCCTCTGATATAAAGGACAGATTCTGGTTCACTAAAGAGAAAGATGGTGAACCTGTGAATCTGAAAACAGACTCTGAGTATTCAGGCCGTGTGACGTATGGATGTTATAGTAAGGAATGTCATCTGATCATCACAGACGTGAGAGAGAGCGACTCAGCTGAGTACAAACTCACATTCATGACAAACAAACCAGGAGAGAAATATACTGGTTCACCTGGAGTCACTTTGTCTGTCACAGGTAACATTTGAATTCACATATTAATCATCTACAAATGTTCAACATCTAGAAAACTAGATTATAAATGTCTTCTGTGAATGTTGACACTTTATTAAATAATATTCACAGATTCAGGTCTCCAGGTGAAGGTGAGAAGATCAGATTCTACCTGGTTGGAGCTGACGTGTCACAGCAGCTGTGTTCTGTCTGATCATCCTGAATACTACTGGTACAAGAATGAAAAATACATCAAGACAGGATCTTCTCTTCTAGTCTCCTCTGGTTCTACAGACAGATATTTCTGTTATTTAAGAGAATCTTGGAATCACCGTTCTCTTGCAGTGTGTAAGTTCACTCCACTGTGTCGGCCTGTGGAGCTTCAACAACATCTCACATGGAGGCACCAGACCGCTGCATGTAAACTAGAGGCATCAAAAAGATGAAGCACAACGTTCCTCAGGAGGTGGAGCCGTGGTCCACTGACCAGAGGGTTGCTGGTTCAATCCCCGGCCCCTGCAGTCTACGTGTAGAAGAGTCACTCACACACTGACACAACAATATGATTCTAATCACAGCTGTAAACACACTGGAGTCTAAATGTTAAAGGAGACACAGATCTTTATTTATGTCATTCTCTTATTAATAGAAACACAAATATAAACCATCAGCAGACAGAATAATGTGATTTTCATAAAGACTCAAGTGAATTATTCCAGAACATAAGTAGAAGTGACGTGTCAGCTGGTGGAGGAAACAATCAATAACTCCTACAACAACTAGAAGTGAGAGGACAGACTCAGCTAAGGACACAAGCAGCATCTAAAGAGAAGAATGTGTGGAGATATGAACATTACAAAGGATTAAAGGCTGCTTATTGTCACTTTACACCAGCAGGAGTCTCACCTGTGACAGCTGCTGTGATGAATACTAGAGATAGTCTGAGAGAAAGACACACAAGTATTCATTCAAATGATCAACTATCTACGCTAACATCTTCTAACCTCTTAGTATGTTTATTCACGTCTCCTCCAGATGGTCCACAGCGTCCCTCTGTGTCAGTGAGTCCCTCTGCTGAGATGCTGGAGGGCGATTCAGTGACTCTGACCTGTAGCGCTGATGCTAACCCAGCAGCTAGCTACACCTGGTACAAGGCGCATCGAACTTCAGACCCTCGTCTTCTCAGTGAAGAGCCTCAGCTGGTCTTCAGCTCCATCCAGTCCTCTGACTCTGGAAATTATTCCTGTACAGCTGAGAACCAGCTGGGGAGGAAGACGTCTGACTTCATCTCTATCGACGTGAAATGTGAGTGAAACAACCTTTTTAAAAGCAACATAATCACTACTGAGGTAGTGTTTTGTTATGAACTTCTATTTATTGAACTCTAACTTGTAACAATATGTTGACACGTCTCCTCCAGATGGTCCACAGCGTCCCTCTGTGTCAGCGAGTCCCTCTGCTGAGATGCTGGAGGGCGATTCAGTGACTCTGACCTGTAGCGCTGATGCTAACCCAGCAGCTAACTACACCTGGTACAAGGAGCATGAAGACTCACCACGAGCATCAGGACAGATCTTCACCATCACTGACTTCACAGCTGAACACAGTGGGAATTATTACTGTGAAGCCCAGAACGAGATGGGACGTAGTAACTCCACCTTACTTCTGATTACTGAGTCTGGTGAGTTTCTCCATGACAGGAATCGTCTGATCAACAAACAGCATCTCCTGCACGTTTATCCATGAATCAAGTCCTTCTGATGAGGTAACGTGCTGTTTGTCTAATAACTGTGTGTCTCCAGCTGTTGATAGAACAACAATGATAATTCACATCACCAGGTGGACTCTGGTCTCTGTGATGCTGATTGTTCTGCTTCTCTTTTGTCTGTGGACGAGGTAAAACAACTAAAACTCATCCTCACTAAGCTTTTACTTTGAAAAGGTCCATCAATCTATTTGTGTATCTGTTTGTTTTATGACTGAATGCAGGAAGAAGAAAGCTGTGAGCTCCACCACTGAACCACATGAGTCCAGAGAGGCTGTGGAGGTGAGACATTTGTCCTCAGAGACAGAACTCACCAAAGGGTCATCGTAGAGAGTCTTGCTGCAACAAACCACACTGCATGTTCTCCTGCAGGCTTAATGTTATTGTTGGAATGCTTCATATGAGCTTTAGTCCTTTCTTTAATATTTGTTGGGATGCTTTTAAGCCACAACAACTAAAGGTCTTGCAAACGTTTCTAGTTGTACTTGTTGTTTCACACCAGCAACAAACAAGGATCTCACACATCACACATTAATGAGAATAATTTATATTCATCCTTCCTGTCATATAGTCTCATGTATTATACATTGTTCATTCTGTACACATGACATCGTTGTAGTCTGTCCATCAGGAGACGGATCCTCCTCTGATCTTCTCACTGAGGTTTCTTCCCTTTTTCCCTCTTGGAAGAGTTTTTTCATTGTTTGGGGAGTTTCTCTGTGCCGATGGAGGGTTTCAGGGCCGAGGATGTCGTATGTGTTCAGGCTGTAAAGCCCTCTGAGGCTAATTTGTAATCTGCGATTTTGGGCTCTACAAAATAAAATGAATTGAATTGAATGCTAAGCTAGCCAACGCCATTAGCATCTTACCTCGGAGCAAACAAAGGAGTTTTTATTGATCGTTGATTGATTCAGTCTTCCACATGTTTAATCCATAAGTGACATCAACCCTCTAAAGGCCTCTGGTCCCTAGTTACGGTTGCTAACGTAGGAGTGTACAGTGTGCGTTGGGGGAGGGGCTTAGCCGAGGGTCGGTTGTATCTGAACTGCTTCTCTGAGGCCTTTGACTCTCATCGTCTCTCCATCAGATGGACCTTCATCCTGAGTATGAGGACCTCTCAGACATGGCAGCACAGAGAGAAGACCCAGAGGAGCAGGAGGACCAGGTGTGAAGGTCAGTCAGGTGTCAGTCTGCTGCAACTCAAAACAACTTCCTGCTTCCGTTTCTGAGGAATAACTTCATGTGATCTTCTTCAGATGCAGTGAAACCAGAGGGAGACTCACCTGGACGGAGACAGGAACCAGTGGACACATTTCCCTTCAGTACCACAAGTTATTATCTGAGGTCTTTACAAAGTTAAAACTGTACTTTTTATTTCATTCTCTTTGCTCTTGAATCACTGTTTTTATTTTAAATGTTCTTTTATTCTTAATTGCATTGGTAGAGAACTTTGACTTTCATTGTTGCTGAAATGTGTTTTACTGTTAAACTTGCCTTAAACCATCAGAATTAGTGGCTTGTAGCAGAATATTCATGATGCTTTAATTATAGCTGTGCTGCTACATTACTTGTGTGCGTGATTTAATTGAAATCCAATAAATCGGCTTTAAGAAACACTGATCACTTATCAAGTCTTTCTTCATGGGATTAAAGGACAAAGAGCAGAAATAACATGGATTTTATGAGTAAAAGGTCTCCATCTTTAAAAATGAAAACACATAACCCCAAATGTACTTGACCACTAAAATAATTTACTGAACTAGAAGTAGAGGAAGGTTTGATTGGACTGGAAGTGTGCAGCTGATTAACGGTTTGTTCAGAAGGAGCCAGACGCTCAGGAGATTTACGCCTCCTGTTATAATCACATGTTATAACCACCTGTTATGACCTGTTATAATCACATTTTATCACATGTTACAATCACCTGGTATAACCACCTGTTATAATGACTTGTAATAATCACCTGTTATAATCACCTGCTATAACCACCTGTTATAATCACCCGTGTAATCACCTGTTGATTCAAAACAAAAACATCAAAGCTCTTCTGACCAATAAATTCTCAGGTGATCGTGACTTTTGTGTTTAAGGCTCAATTACATATAAAGGTTATTAATGTTACTGTGGGTGGGACGTATGTGTGAAACACTTGGATTATAACATGTTCTCACTAGTCTCAGCAAATGGAACGTTCTCAGAGGCCTCTGGATGGAGACATTTCACCGAATTAAAAAAGGCTTGCAAAAAGAAAATGGATTATAAAAATTGGATCCACTAAAATGGTTTTATTTGGCTTCAGATTCAAGCATTTCTTCTAAATCCAAATTCAAAACATCTCACCATGAATTCTCCCTCACGTATGAAGGTAGATTTGTGTCTTTATTATGCAAAAAAACTGTTCAGAGCAAGTTTGTAAGTAAATATATATAAACAGAGAATAAATTATTTGTTAGTTTTGCTCATGAAACTAAAATTCTCGGCTGCAAAACAAAATCTTTTGCGATGCGAGTTTGTAGGTAGTGGGCGGGGCTTACGCCGCTGAATGAACCAGGAGTTTCTATTGGTGGTTCGACTGGGCGCTCGTGTCTGTTTCCACCATTAAACACCGACAGTTTATATCATAATTCTTTTTGTTTGCATAATAAAGAGAGAAATGTACCTTCACACTAACGTGGCCGAACATCTCTTTGGGAGATGGTTCCACCTGCTTCTTCAGGTCTCCTCGGTCCGTGGACGGAGACAAAGTCATCGTGTCCACTGACGGAGGAGCAGAGACACAACAGCAACATCTGGAGTTTCATCCTGAATGAATCTTCTGACTGAATCTTCTCCGTAAAAACGTTGTTAAACTGGACTTTACAGAACAAATGAAGGAGCAACAAGTTGTATTTAATGAGTGACTCAATCATCCTTTTTGGAGGAGACAAAGTAAAGATATTAAACCTCAGACATCAAACATTATACTAAAGGTTATTACACACATTTGAACTCTTTTCTCACCTCAAGAGCAGATTTCTATTTCATTTTATGATCATAATCCGATGTGTCACATGATCAGGACTGAATCTCTCACTGCGATCAGCAGTTTAAATACAAAGATTTTATATATATATATATATATAATAAATAATTCCTAATCTGTATGAACTCTGTTTCCTTAAAAGCACACAGTCACACAACGAACATTCAAGTAATCAAACTTCCTGAAAAGGGAAGAAATCCGACGGCTTTGACCGTGTGAAGGATTATTAACGCAAACAACTAAATATCCAAATAGGAAAAGATGCTTCTACAATATCAGATACAAGAACGGGACCAAGTATATACTAATATATATATATATATATATATATATATATATATATATATATATATATTAAATTGTGCCACGACGCACAGCACTTAACACTGGACTGGTATTAAGAAGTTAAGTTATGATCATTATGATGTCATCATACTATCATTATTATTAATGTTGGTTCATTTATTGTTAAGACTTAAGGAGCTGCTTTGTGTCACATGACCAAAACAATCATTTCATGCTGTCAGGTTATTTAATCTTCATTTTGTATATTTATTCACTCCCATGATTCCCGTCGCTGCAGCGTTGAAGCGATTGTCGGATTCTTGAGATTCGATCGATTAAACTTAATAATCTCGGCGTCTTTGTTGAAGTGAAGAAACAAAGAGGAGGACGACGACAGACTGAAGCAAAGAGCAGCTTCCAGATGTGGAACCCGGACAGGATGTTTGCAGGTAAACAAGTAACAGCTGAGCATAAAAACGCCGCGTGCTGCTTTGTGTGATTGTGCGACTGCAGTCAAAGTGACACAACGCAGACACACTAAGCAGCGACGCGCCAATGGCTGAATGAGGAGTGAGCCCACGCTGTCACGTGCAGCACAAAGCCGCCCACCTTGATTAATAAATCAGTCATCTCCTCATAGTCTAATTTATACTTTAAGTTCAAATATTTCACTTGTTGAGTTCATGAACGCAGCACTATCATAAGCGTCAAACTGATGCAATTGTGCTGAATTACAAATATGTCACATCGGACCCCATTCAACGTCATTTTATCAAGTAATATGGTCGCAAATGATGTGATGTACAGAGTTTATTCCTTGGTGCTTATTCTATATTAAGTTATTATGTTCCGTCCCCCCACTTGAACAACAGGGTCGACTTAGTGCTTCTAATGTCATCAAAATCTGCATATTTCTCCGTAGTCGCTTAACAGGTGCTTTAAAGGATGTTTAAAGGAGTGGCTGTTTTTTAATTACGCTATTTAGGTAGTCAATAAGTTCCTAACACATAAACCGGGAAAAAAATGTATTATGATCATTTTCTAGGCGTTTAAATTGCTGGGGTCAAATTGATGTTAGTAAATTGGAAGGTAACAGGAGGGTTAAAAGAGAATACATTATACATTATTACCTTATTCCGTACTGCATCCTCCGATGTTTCCCCCAATAAGAGAATAAAATACACGATGGACGTCCACGTGTCGCTCCTCTGGTTCCAGGATGGTTACTTATTGATTTATTCATACGGAAGTCATTTTTGTCCTCCATACAAATCAGTTACCTCACGTTGATCCTCATTTCTTCAGGATACCCACAATTGTTACGGTCCGTGTAGGTACCAGTTCTTAACAGCAGGTGACATTGTTCAGCCATTTTAGCAGGATTTAAATCGAACCATTTTAACGACGTTACATATATATACAGTACATACTTTTTAATTTAAATATACATTTGTATTACTTTTTTTTTAATATCTCATATTCTCTTTGATTTTAATTGCTCCTGTCCAAACATTTACAAAATAAACAGAATATATCTGTGAATATGTTTGCGTATTTAGCTACAGACATGGCAACCCGCACACACGACGTGTCACCACCACGTGAACACCTACAGCCGGAAGCCCGGTGTCAACAAAAATGAGCCACGTGACCAACTCGGAACTATTTAAACACGGTCCTGTCAGGTGTGCGAGAAGCAAAACGCGAATTATCGACAGAGAAACACAACATCCTCATGGTTCCTAATTCCCGCCCCCTTCTCAACCGTATTTGTGAGCGTGTACCGGATGTGACCCCTCGACCGATGACGCGTTTGCCCGGAACTCGTTGATGTCTCGTTCTTGACTCAAGACCCGGAAGCCAAGGCTCACTGCTACTTTACGAAAGCTCAAAACAGCCTCAAAACGCACCGTTACGGTTCTGATTTGATTGTAAACGACGTCACTAAAGGAGCGACACTCCTCGCTGGAGGACCGGCGTCACTGTAACGCGCCTCGCGTACCGCTACGGCCGCTAGCCTACTTGTTTTTTTAGCCATCTAGCAGGATCGTCGTTCGCTGACGTTAGCCGCTGGTTAGCTGCCTGGCGATGGACGCGGCTCGCGGCGGCGGTGCTGTGGCCGGATGTCTGCTGCTGCTGCTGCTGGCCGGGTGCGACGCGAGGATACACAAGCTCAGCCTGCAGGTAAAGACGGCTGTGCCGAACTACAGGTGTGCTGCCTGTGAGGTAGCAGCTAGCTGCGCGGGCTGGACTCCTCCAGCCATCATTCCGCTGGCTAGCTAGCTTGTTAGCTAGCATTTAATCGTCACTCCAGCAACGTCACATCTGTATTACTTCGAAGATATAAGTAATATAAGATGATTCCTTGTTATAGATTAAACTGCCAGTAGTGTACAAAGGTATTCAAACTTATCATTGATGCTCCAAGTAAACAACGCTGAGCCAGAGGGATTAATCGATAAGCCTCATTGTGTAGATGGATCGTTTATTATTATGGAGCGATCGCTCTGTGGAAAGTAACAGCAAACAAGTACACAGATAGTACATAAAGAGTTAGTGTCTAATGGTCATAGTACCTAAACATTGATTTCAAGGAAGTAGATTGGCCCCGTTGTCATGGTAACATCCAGCTGATTGATCCGCTTCAGAACCCATATTTAAGTAAAGTATCACTACTCTGTGGTAATACTGCTATCTGTGAGTACGTGCTGTACGCGTTAAATGACGGCTCCTCTGTCTCGTCCCCAGAATGAAACTCGCTTCGTTGTGGACCTCAACACCTTTGGTTTCTACGGTAACGGGACCCTGGACGTCAACCTGCTGTCCCTGCGCCTCCCGGAGCAGGCGGTGAACTACAGCCTTCACCCCGTAAGGACGGGTGGAGTTTAGCTCTCTGATCTACGTCAGGCTCGTTTACTTTAAAAGAGCTTATGTTCACAATGCACCACACACACACACACACACACACACACACACACACACACAGCCCTCAGTGGAAGTTGTGTTGATGGGTGACACCCTCTCTGCAGGTGGGCTTCACCCTCTCGCGGTCCCGTGTCAACGGAGTGCTGTCCTACACGGTGAGTGTCCCGGACGGTGCTGGTCAGTACGTCTGGGCGGTGCTGACTGCTTGTGTTCTGTCCACAGGCGGAGGAGACGGAGACGTGTCCACTCACGCTCACCAAGTTCACCAGCAACGAGCCCCTCATCCTCTTTCTCCTTCACTTCGACACGTCCAGGTGTGTGTGTGTGTGTGTGTGTGTGTGTGTGTGTGTGTGTGTGTGTCATTGTGTTACTACGGACTAATGTAATGTGTGTGTGTGTCATTGTGTTACTACGGACTAATGTAATGTGTGTGTGTGTGTGTCATTGTGTTACTACGGACTAATGTAATGTGTGTGTGTGTGTGTGTGTGTGTGTGTGTGTGTGTGTAGTGTCAATGTGAGAGCTTTGGGCGACCAAGACAACGTCCTGGTAGCAAAGACCAAGACGCCTAAAGGTCAGTGTCTCTTACTGCTTCTCCACTGCTACGTCTCCGTTTAACACCTCTGTGCTACGTCCACGCTGCTACGTCTCAGTTTAACACCTCTGTGCTACGTCCACGCTGCTACGTCCACGCTGCTACGTCTCAGTTTAACACCTCTGTGCTACGTCCACGCCGCTACGTCCACGCTGCTACGTCTTAGTTTAACACCTCTGTGCTACGTCCACGCTGCTACGTCTCTGTTTAACACATCTGTGCTACGTCCACGCTGCTACGTCTCTGTTTAACACATCTGTGCTACGTCCACGCTGCTACGTCTCTGTTTAACACATCTGTGCTACGTCCACGCTGCTACGTCTCTGTTTAACACATCTGTGCTACGTCCACGCTGCTACGTCTCTGTTTAACACATCTGTGCTACGTCCACGCTGCTACGTCTCAGTTTAACACCTCTGTGCTACGTCCACGCCGCTACGTCCACGCTGCTACGTCTCTGTTTAACACATCTGTGCTACGTCCACGCTGCTACGTCTTAGTTGAACACCTCTGTGCTACGTCCACGCTGCTACGTCTCTGTTTAACAGCTCTGTGCTACGTCCACGCTGCTACGTCTCTGTTTAACACCTCTGTGCTACGTCCACGCCGCTACGTCCACGCCGCTACGTCCACGCTGCTACGTCTCTGTTTAACACATCTGTGCTACGTCCACGCTGCTACGTCTCTGTTTAACACATCTGTGCTACGTCCACGCTGCTACGTCTCTGTTTAACAGCTCTGTGCTACGTCCACGCTGCTACGTCTCTGTTTAACAGCTCTGTGCTACGTCCACGCTGCTACGTCTCTGTTTAACACCTCTGTGCTACGTCCACGCCGCTACATCCACGCTGCTACGTCTCTGTTTAACACATCTGTGCTACGTCCACGCTGCTACGTCTCTGTTTAACACATCTGTGCTACGTCCACGCTGCTACGTCTCTGTTTAACAGCTCTGTGCTACGTCCACGCTGCTACGTCTCTGTTTAACAGCTCTGTGCTACGTCCACGCTGCTACGTCTCTGTTTAACAGCTCTGTGCTACGTCCACGCCGCTACGCCAGCGTTTGAGCACAGCAAACAGAGCGGTTTGGACGCTCAGATGAAGAGTTCGCCACATTCAGAACATCTTTAGATGAAGCACCTCATCCCACCAAACGTCACTACTGTCCCTTTAAGGAGCCGCAGGAGTGATGTCATCGTCTGAAGCCGCATTCCTTTGTATTAAAGTATCTACTTGCTTCCTGTAGCTGCTGCTGCCACAGCAGCCAAACCAGCGCCGACCCAGCCGCAGGACGGGTTGGACCACAAGGAGCCGGAAGCCACGTCGGTGCCTCACGATTCGCATATGCAGGTAGGAGGCGCTGCGGCGCCGAGCGTCTGCCCCCTGTGGCGAAGCCCAGTTGTGATGTTGTGATCCGTCCTCTGCTTCCAGCTGGAGAACCTCAAACAAGTCACCTTGGCTCTGGACAAAAGCAACGGCTCCTACAGCTTCAGCGTAAGCCCGCCTCCCTCCCCGCTGTGCGTCATGTGACCGGGTGTTTGACGTGTTGTACCGACGCGTGTCGTCCCCCCACAGTTCAAGCTCGTGGTCGGCCCGCTGGCGGAGGGTCTGTACACCCTGAAGTTCCACTACTGCAGGAACCGGGTACCCGGGATCAAGCTGCCGTACTCGCTGGCCGTAAGTACCCGTGTGTGTCTCAACACGTGGCGCTCGGCTGTGCACGTGAGCTGACGCCCCACACGCACACTCTGCAGGTGAATGTGACGGAGAGGAACCCGGGCGGCTTCCTGTCGGCGGCGGAGATCCCCCTCTCTCGCCTCTACATCGGCATGGCGGGGGTCTTCTTCGTGGCGGCGATGGTCTGGATCTACACCCTCATGAAGCACAGGTACGCTGTGTAGCTGCTGTAGCGTTAGCTTAGCATAGCACCGATCCAACCAGACTCCTTTAAAATAAAAAGCACTTTAAGTTATTGACTCATCGTCCCGAGGAGAGAGACATTTTATTGTGGTTAAATCTCTTGAGTCCATCCAGCTGTTGGACGTGTGAAACGGCTTCCTAACGGAGACCGGCTGCGTTGTTGTTCTCTGTCATGTGATCATCTGTCCTGCAGGTACAGTGTGTTTAAGATCCACTGGCTGATGGCAGCGCTGGCCTTCACCAAGTCCACGTCCCTGGTGTTCCACAGTGTGAGTGCATGGACGCCGTCTGTCCTCTGCAGATACTTTAGTACACCGTCAGCATCCATTAGTCCATCAGTAGATTAACAAGTGGTTCAAACCAATTATTTGTCTTCGTGTGTCTCTGTCTCTCAGATAAACTACCACTTCATCAACACTGAGGGGCATCCCATCGAGGGCTGGGCCGTCATGTACTACATCACACACCTGTAGGTACCTGTCCTCCAGCGTGCAGCTGCACAGTGACGTCCACTGAGAAGGTCTGTGTGTGTCCTTCCAGGCTGAAGGGGGCGCTGCTCTTCATCACGCTGGCACTCATCGGTACCGGCTGGGCCTTCGTCAAGTACATCCTGTCTGACAAGGAGAAGAAGATCTTCATGATCGTCATCCCTCTGCAGGTGTGTGTGTGTGTGTGTGTGGTGGGGGGGGTGGTGGATCTGCTTTGATGACCCACTCACCTGTCGTCCTCCAGGTCCTGGCCAATGTGGCCTTCATCATCATCGAATCTACGGAGGAAGGCACCAGCGAGTACTACCTGTGGAAGGAGATCCTCTTCCTGGTCGACCTGCTCTGCTGCGGAGCCATCCTGTTCCCCGTGGTCTGGTGTGTGTGTGTGTGTGTGTGTGTGTGTGTGTGTGTGTGTGTGATGAAATAAAATAATGCAAGTTCATCCGCCGTAAGAAAGAACGTTCACAAACGTCCTGTTGGTCCTCAGGTCCATCCGTCATCTCCAGGAGGCCTCCAGCACCGACGGAAAAGGTCTGACCCTGAACCTCCTCACGCACACTCCTTCTCATGCTGCGTGGAGCCTCAGGAAGCTAATCTCTCTCTCTCTCTCTCTCTCTCTCTCTTCCAGCCGCCATGAACCTGGAGAAGCTGAAACTCTTCCGGCATTATTACGTGATGGTAGGAGAAGGTTTACTCTGATGATGATTCTTCTACTGTGACGGAGCTGACGGAGTTTTACTGACCGTGTCCTCCTCAGATCGTGTGCTACATCTACTTCACCAGGATCATAGCCATCCTGCTGAAGGTCACCATGCCCTTCCAGTGGCAGTGGTGCTACGAGGTGAGACCAACGTGGTCCTTGTTGTTTGATGCTAATGCTAATGCTAGCTGCTGGGCTCCAGTGTAACCCCCCCCCTCTCACCAGTTCCTGGTGGAGGTTTCCACTCTGGTCTTCTTTGTGCTGACGGGTTATAAGTTCCGTCCAGCTTCCAACAACCCGTATCTGCAGCTCCCTCAGGACGAGGAGGACGTGGAGATGGACGAAGTGTAAGTTCAGCTCCGTCAATCCCACAATCAATCAATAAGTCGGTCGCACAGTATAATTGATGGTTGCCCCCCCCCCGTCCCCCCCCCCCCCGTCCCCTCTCAGAGTGACTGAGTCTGGAGCTCTGGAAGGAATCTCCAAAGTCAAGAAGACGTGTAACGGACGAGAGCGGCAGAAAGAGTCCACACTGTGAACAACCAGCTGCAGCCTATTTATTCTTTTGTGGGGGGGGGGGGGGGGGGGGGGGACTAAAGACCCTCACTGGTACTCGGGGGATGGGGGTGGGGGATGAGGGGGGGGGGGGGGGGGGTTCTCCCCCAGTGACATAAACTCTGGTGGTCATGTCTGCTATGCAATAGAGAGAACGGCTGCAGACAAGTGTGTGTGTGTGTGTGTGTGTGTGTGTGTGTGTGTGTGTGTGTGTGTGTGTGTGTGTGTGTGTGTGTGTGTGTGTGTGTGTGTGTGCGCGTGTGCGTGTGCTCTCAGGTTAGCGGTTGATGAATATCTTTGTGTTTCTCAAGTGGCAGCGTGTCATCGGCTGTTATCAACGTCATAGAGGCTCCTCCCCCTCCCCTCCCACCTCCCTCCCCCTTGTGACGTGAATTAAACATTTTCAAGTGACACAAAGTCTTAGTTTACGTGACCTTTAGCTTAGCTTGGCTAGCTCACTAGCTTAGCCACATCCCAAACGCATGAGCGTCCTCTCTGAATCCCTTTTACCGTTCGGACGTTTGATTGACACGTCTCTCCTGTACATATTTTAGTTTTACGTTGCCGTGGCAACGTGAAGGGGGCGGGGCTTGGCTTCTCCTGTGTATGGCTGAGATACTTAAGCCCCGCCCTCTCCTCCCCATCACTTCTGAATCCACCTTCTGGCTTTTGACCTTTGCTCTTGATGTGAAGCTTATATTCTGACTTCAGAGACGTTTCATGGGTTCCTTGAGGACGAGGAACCGTCAGACCGGCCGAGGTCCCGGTGGTCTGATGGTTCCTTGAGGACGAGGAACCCTCAGACCGGCCGAGGTCCCGGTGGTCTGATGGTTCCTTGAGGACGAGGAACCCTCAGACCGGCCTAGGTCCCGCTGGTCTGATGGTTCCTTGAGGACGAGGAACCCTCAGACCGGCCGAGGTCCCGCTGGTCTGATGGTTCCTTGAGGACGAGGAACCCTCAGACCGGCCGAGGTCCCGGTGGTCTGATGGTTCCTTGAGGACGAGGAACCCTCAGACCGGCCGAGGTCCCGGTGGTCTGATGGTTCCTTGAGGACGAGGAACCCTCAGACCGGCCTAGGTCCCGCTGGTCTGATGGTTCTTTGAGGACGAGGAACCCTCAGACCGGCCGAGGTCCCGCTGGTCTGATGGTTCCTTGAGGACGAGGAACCCTCAGACCGGCCGAGGTCCCGCTGGTCTGATGGTTCCTTGAGGACGAGGAACCCTCAGACCAGCCGAGGTCCCGCTGGTCTGATGGAGCGTCACAATAAAACGCTGCTGTTCTGAAAGTTGTTTTTAATCTTTTTTTTTCTGGCCTGTTTTTCTTCTATTTAATGTTTGTTCTCATGAGGTTTTTTTCCATCATGTTGAGTTCTACTTTAGTAAATTAAACATGGTGTGAAACTTTAAGGTCAACGCAAATTTATTTATGGACGACGTCCAATAAAAACTTCTTAATTTCATTTTTCTGAAGATGTTTGTTTTCAAGTTGTTCTGTTTGAAACCTGTTAATTAAACCGACAAATGTTCTTCAGCGAGGTCTCATTGTTGAGCTGCATACATTTTGGGGGTCAAAGGTCACTGTGACCTCACCTTTTGGCCCATGATTGATTTGCTCGTTGTGATGATGTCTCGCCATCGTCCACGGGATGAAAGAGTCCTGCCCCACAATGCAATGCGCTGCCTGGAGCGCGCGTGTCATCAGTGTTCTGATACTCTGTGTTATTGATTGATGGGCCGTGATGCTGCTGTGACTCCGATCGGATTGGAGATTGGTCTCCAGGAGAGGAGGAACATCTCAGCAGGTTGTTCCCTCAAAGGGTCCCGTGATGGAGATCTAACGGCGGCTTGATGCTCTGGGACGTCGAACGGACTCGAGCGTGCGTCTGGATGGTGAGGAGCATCTGGAGACGAGATGTTTGATGCTTTAACGGAGGGAAGACTTCACCACTGGTCGGATGAGGTCTTCATCAGTCTAACGCATCTGAATAAATGGAAGCTGATCCAGAGATTAAAACTGTCAAGTATTACTTCATTTATTTTACACGGCCTTTAAAGTCCCTTTGTGTCATTTTAAGTCAAACGTTCAGTTTAGACTGAAGAGACACAAAGAACTGGCTGAATCTCATCACGTACACGTGTGTGTGTGTATATATGTATACATGTTATTTAGTAGTACTTACAGCTCACTCAGTATTCTCCTCCCTTGAACCGTTGTACATTGTGTCCTGTAGGACCACACTAGGCCAGAATTTGGCACACACGTGCTCTTGGACACGCTCTACAGAGCAAGAAGTCAATCACGGTATCTAAATGCGCCTGACTAGATTTTCCGCCATTTTGAGTTTGGTGAAAAAGACGTTTTTGCGCTGTGATTTCTCCCGAGTGTCAGAAACCTCGTGTGGATCGTTGTTGGGTCAAAGGTCACTCGAGCCAACATGTTGTCTTATTGGTTTGAGAAGTTACGGGCTGATGAACTTTGCAGGGCTGTGGTTAATCTAGCAAGTCACAGGAATGGTTTGGGTTAGTTAGGGTTAGTTAGGGTAACAACTAATAACTCGCCACACATGTGAACATTGAACCCCTGAACACACGCACACACGTTTCCTAATATCTGAAGAAAAGGGGGCGCTGCGGTTAATGGTTTTTAGTCTATTTTCATGATGTTTTTTTTAAAAACACCATTTGGCATGATTGCAGTTGTTTTAACTCGACCAAACTTTATCTAATCTGCTCCATATTTCTCGTATAGCATGAACTTCTCGCCCTGCAGACCTCCATGAGATCATTGTAACCTCGCTCATAGCGCCACCTGGGGGAACAGGAAGTTAAATGTGTGTTTTATTTTACACCCTGCTCCTCACAGGTCAATCTGACCCTCTCAGCAGAGACGTTAAAAACGCTTCACTGTGAATATTATAAGAATCTGATGCTTCACCAAGAGCAACACAACCGCTGTGACTCTACTGGACATCATCGGATTCTTTCCAATTCACACGTTTGATGAGACTCTGGGCCTGAAGAGATGCAAAGCTGAATCAAGTCATAGCGCCACCTACTGGTAACAGGAAGTCACATTTTCTGGTATCAAGTAAAAAACGAAGGTGGAATTTCAAGAGGCTTTAATTTCTAAATTGGTACATGAGAATGTCCTGGTTATCATCGAGCGACCCCTCGGGGATGTGTTCTCTCTGCCGGCAGTGGAAAGACTGTGTAACTATTCATGTTCTCCTTTTAAATCTCATCTGAAATTGACCAGACGTGGTCTTGTGATTGATATTTTGGCTCATTTATGGCATTTTGAGAGGCTTTAATTTTGGAATAGTACATCAGAATGTCCTGCTCATCCCCGGGGAAGAGTACTGTCGGTCTGAAGTGAAATTATCATGTAACTATTGATAGTTTCCTTTTAATTCTAACCTGATGTAGTGTGGTGATACGCGTGTTGTGTGGAGGCCTCAGAGTGCGTCAGAGAGCATCATGGAGACCAAGGAGCTCACCTTCAGCTCACAGATGAAGCTCTACCTACATATGAAGCCGGGTCAGGTTACGAAAAAGATCCCAAGCTTTGAACATTTCACAGAGCAGCAAGTTCACTTTTTGGCCTCGATGCAAAACGCACGATAAGAGAAGAAAGAACATTAATATATAAATATGCATATGTTTATAAATGTAAATATATATATACTTATTATATATATATACATATATATTTATACATGTATAAAGTATATTTATTTATGTATATATACAGTAAGTAAAGCAGAAAGAAAGTACAAATATTCATATGTATATATTTATAAAATCATTTTCTTTTTTTAGCTTGTGCTGAGAGCAGACTTCATCACGCAGACTGCAGCACGCCATGTGACCCCCCCCCCCCCCCCCCCTCACTGCGGTCCGTCCAGGGTGCAGCAGACTGCAGTCTCCCTCCCTCATTGCACTGCTCCTCACGCTGCTGGGACCATGTGAGTACTGCCTCTCAGCTCTTCTCCTTATCATGATCATGTATGTGTCTATACACATACACGTATGTATGTGTATGTGTGTACACATATACACACATATATATATATATATGTGTGTATGTGTGAATATGTAACCCTAATAAAAGGGAACTCAGCTGCTGCCTCAGACGTTCAGCTCGTTGAACATTTGTCTTGAACCGGTTCTGCTTCTGGTCTTTAAAGAACCGACGAGACACAACGAACGGTTCACCGGGTTCGCTGGTGACCTCAAAACGCCTTTGATGTTGCGAGCTGAGGATGAGGAGGAGGATGAAAATGAGGATGAAGCAGATCTCTCTGTCTTTGCGCCACATTTAGTCTCTCCGTGCTCGCCCTCACTAAGCTTTAAAGGTCTTTGACAACAGTCCTCTGACATTGATGCTTTTTATTGATTTTAGTTACTGAAGTTCTGAAGAATAAGATCTCGCATGTGTGTTTGGGGAATAAGTACTTCAGCAGTAACACACTGTGTAAAAGTATTAATCAGCTGAGCATCTCCCTCATGTTCTTTCACTGTAATATTACATGATCATGTAATATTACAAAAAATAGTACTAATAGTAGTAGTACTAGTACTGCTTGTTCACACAGAAACAAAATGGATCTTAAATGGTTCTAAAAGATGAGCGAGGCTCCACTTTATTTATTGGGTGGTTCTTCATGTTTGTCACGTTTCAGGGGTTGTTAACAAGCTCTGCTTAATATGCAAATATGTAATAAATGTTTGAGTTATTGTATGAATTACGAATAACTTACCGTGGGCCTGGTGTAGTAACCTGCTATAAAATATATTATATATTAATATATAAATATACCATACAATATAAATATGTTATATTGCAGTGGTACAGTCCTATAGGAGACGGACAGTGGTACAGTCCTATAGAAGACGGACAGTGGTACAGTCCTATAGGAGACAGTGGTACAGTCCTATAGGAGACGGGCAGTGGTACAGTCCTATAGGAGACGTGCAGTGGTACAGTCCTATAGGAGACAGTGGTACAGTCCTATAGGAGACAGTGGTACAGTCCTATAGGAGACAGTGGTACAGTCCTATAGGAGACGGGCAGTGGTACAGTCCTATAGGAGACGGACAGTGGTACAGTCCTATAGGAGACGGACAGTGGTACAGTCCTATAGGAGACGGACAGTGGTACAGTCCTATAGGAGACGGACAGTGGTACAGTCCTATAGGAGACAGTGGTACAGTCCTATAGGAGACGGGCAGTGGTACAGTCCTATAGGAGACAGTGGTACAGTCCTATAGGAGACGGGCAGTGGTACAGTCCTATAGGAGACGGGCAGTGGTACAGTCCTATAGGAGACAGTGGTACAGTCCTATAGGAGACAGTGGTACAGTCCTATAGGAGACAGTGGTACAGTCCTATAGGAGACAGTGGTACAGTCCTATAGGAGACAGTGGTACAGTCCTATAGGAGACGGGCAGTGGTACAGTCCTATAGGAGACGGGCAGTGGTACAGTCCTATAGGAGACGCGCAGTGGTACAGTCCTATAGGAGACGGGCAGTGGTACAGTCCTATAGGAGACGGGCAGTGGTACAGTCCTATAGGAGACGGGCAGTGGTACAGTCCTATAGGAGACAGTGGTACAGTCCCATAGGAGACGGGCAGTGGTACAGTCCTATAGGAGACAGTGGTACAGTCCTATAGGAGACGTGCAGTGGTACAGTCCTATAGGAGACAGTAGTACAGTCCTATAGGAGACAGTGGTACAGTCCCATAGGAGACGGGCAGTGGTACAGTCCTATAGGAGACGGTGGTACAGTCCTATAGGAGACGTGCAGTGGTACAGTCCTAGAGGAGACGCGCAGTGGTACAGTCCTATAGGAGACAGTGGTACAGTCCTATAGGAGACAGTGATACAGTCCTATAGGAGACAGTGGTACGGTCCTATAGGAGACGCGCAGTGGTACAGTCCTATAGGAGACGCGCAGTGGTACAGTCCTATAGGAGACGCGCAGTGGTACAGTCCTATAGGAGACGCGCAGTGGTACAGTCCTATAGGAGACGCGCAGTGGTACAGTCCTATAGGAGACGGACAGTGGTACAGTCCTATAGGAGACGGACAGTGGTACAGTCCTAGAGGAGACGCGCAGTGGTACAGTCCTAGAGGAGACGCGCAGTGGTACAGTCCTAGAGGAGACGCGCAGTGGTACAGTCCCAGAGGAGACGCGCAGTGGTACAGTCCCATAGGAGACGCGCAGTGGTACAGTCCCATAGGAGACGGGCAGTGGTACAGTCCCATAGGAGACGGGCAGTGGTACAGTCCTAGAGGTGACGCGCAGTGGTACAGTCCTATAGGAGACGCGCAGTGGTACAGTCCTATAGGAGACGCGCAGTGGTACAGTCCTATAGGAGACGGGCAGTGGTACAGTCCTATAGGAGACGTGCAGTGGTACAGTCCTATAGGAGACGGGCAGTGGTACAGTCCTAGAGGTGACGCGCAGTGGTACAGTCCTAGAGGTGACGCGCAGTGGTACAGTCCTATAGGAGACGTGCAGTGGTACAGTCCCATAGGAGACGATGTGCGCTGACTGTGATGGATCTTCTGCTGTGTTCCTGCAGGGCTTTCCTCTCCATGTTTGCGTTGGCGGCCGTTGTGCTCTCTGCCGGAGGAAGCGTTGGGTGAGTTAACTGATCTCATGAGATCGAAACTACTCAAACCTTGTTTAAAAAAAGAAAGATCTTTAAGGGACAGCACTGAGGGGAGGTGGTTTGAGGTACAGACAGTAGTACCTGGATGTTTGTCTGACAGGCCGAGTACCAACAGCAGCTTCTGCACCGAGTCCAAGGAGTGCCTGGAGTACCAGCTGGTCTGCAAGACTGACGAGTACGAGGTGAGCGGACCTCCGGTCGGCCGTCAGGACGCCATAATCCGCCCATCGCTTCTGACAATGTGTGTGTGTCTGCATGTGTGTTCAGGTGCGACACTACAGCCCCACCCGTTGGGTGTCCACTGACGCAGAGGCCTACTTCATGGGCGTGGGGGCAGCCATGGCCTTCAGGAGACTCTTCCAGTACATCACTGGAGCCAACGAGGGAGGTGAGGTCACACAGGGTGGATGGGGGGGGGGCGGGCCCCCGCTCAGCATTGTGTTCATTGCCTGTGTGTGTGTGTGTGTGTGTGTGTGTGTGTGTGTGTCAGGCTTCCAGATGGAGATGACCGCCCCGGTACTGGTGAGAATCCAGGAGGAGACCCGGATGTGGGAGCCGGCCGTGTACTCGCTCAGCTTCCCGCTGCCGGCCGCCTATCAGGAGGAGCCGCCGGCGCCCACCAGCGACAAGGTGAGCCCCCCCCCCCCCCCCGCCTTCGCCATCTGGCCTCAGTGCTATGCTAAGCTAGCAACCCGGAAAAACATTGTAATCTAGACGTAAATGATGTTTACACACATAATATCTACAGAAAAAAATACATAAACTCATCCGCGTTTTTAAGATTTCAACAAGAATCATTTCAACGTTGGAGAATCACTTCGATGCCTCACATTGTCTCAGCTGTACTTCACGGAGATGCCGGAGATGGACGTCTACGTGAGGAGCTACGGCGGCTGGATGCTGTCGGTGACGTCGCGGCTTCACGCTCACCTGCTGAACAAAGAGCTGGGGAGGGTGGGGGCTTCCTACAACCACAGCTTCCACTACGGGGTCGGCTACGACAGGTTAGCTCCCCGCTGGTTAGCGCTTAGCATCTAACACATCATAGATATGTTTATAACACACTTTAGTATAATGATGATGATCCTAATGCGTGTGTGTGTGTGTGTGTGTGTGTGTGTGTAGTCCCCTCAAACTGTTGAACAGGCACAATGAGGTTTGGTACGTGGCCGAGGGGGATCCGGTCTGCAAGGATCCACAGGAGCCGACCCCCGCACACACCCCCAGGGTCACTCCTCCCAACTCCCCCACAGACTCACCAACCGAGCCCCTCCCCCACACTCTCTATAGCTCACCCGCCCTCCCCCCCTCCAACGTTTCCTCACCCTCCTCTTCCCCCCTAGCGCCCTCCGACACCCCCGCAGCCCCCGCGTCCAGCGCTCTGCTTGGCTCCTCCTCCGACGCCCCCATCCAGGTCTCGCAGGACCTGACCGCCAACTCCACGGCCTCCGGCTCCGCCATCTGGTCCCCGGAGTACGTGGGGAACGGCACAGCCGGCGGGGGCTCAGCCCTGGAGGCCGGCGCCGCCCAGTAGCTTCAGGGGGATTTACAGTGTGAGTCTGAGTAGAAAGAAGCAGGTGTTCCTGTAGCTCCTCCTCTAGGTATGTTCTCTGCGCCCTATCACAGCGTTGCACCTGCAGCTTCCTGTCCGCTCTGTAGTTCTGAGCTTATCAGCCGCTTCATAGAATTAGATAAGACATGTTCATCGCCACGGTTACGGTGTGGAGTTCAAGCTTAAAACTAACGAGCAGCTATAAGGAGCTCCATGGAGCCTGCTCAGTGACACGGTGACCTATCAGAGGAAACACTCCATGTGACTCGCCATTCTTCTTCTTCAGTCAATATGCTACCAGCCTCTTGTCTGCGTCCGGCTTCCTGTCCGCTGATCTCGTGATATTTGAGCTGCTATGTTGGACAATCATCATGGTCGTTAGGATCATCTTCCTAGAGCAGTAATACTGTACGGCATCTGAAGAAGGAGAGGTTGTGACCTTTACCTTCTGACTTCTTCTCCTACTACATCCTTTACCAGGGGTGCCCAATAGGTCGATCGCCAGGCAGTGCCAGTAGATGTCAGGTGACCACGCATGCTCCAATGGAAAACTTGGTAGTGCTAATTAGCGATCCTTGCTTACTAACGGACACATTTCATTTAAGAGCAACCCCGACTACTCAAGTCATCCAGTAAGGTGATGACCATCGTCTGACAGATGAGCGGCTCCTAGTTTTTTATATTGATTTGTGAACTCACATGATGCAGCGTTGTTGTTCCGTTTGATTACCGCTACTACCCCCCGTCGCCTCGCCGCGGCTTGGTCGATTGAAAAGGGTGGGCACCCCTGTCCTATTCGATGATTTCTTCTTCTACTACATCCTACACTATGAGCTACGTCGCTAGTTAGCATTGATCTCTAGCTGAGCTGCGCAATAAAAACATGTGACTAACTCCTGGTATCGCTGGTGTCTTTGACTTCCTTTATGATGCTCTACTTGGGATGATTGTGGAGACTGATGCTAGCCTTCATCAGCTCAGGGAGAACGTCTCTCAAACCAACCGCCGTGTCGGATTGGATGACCTGGAGATTCTCCCAATCTGCTCTGTGACGAACAAAGGTGTCGGAGGCGAGGCTGTGTGTTCTTACTTTAGCTTTTAGCCTTTACAGTTACCCCAAAAACCTCTTAAACGCCCTCACAGCTCACGCCATCAGAGCAATCAAAGGAGCCGTCACACTTCACAGCATCTAATCAGAACCCAGCGTCCAGTCGGAGCCCAGCGTCCAGTCGGAGTCCAGCGTCCAATCGGAGCCCAGCGTCCAGTCGGAGTCCAGCATCCAGTCGGTGCCTCGTCTCGGCTCATCGGTCATTAGTCAGCAGAGTGAAAACAGTCAGGAAGAAGTGAGCATTAAACAAAGAGGAAGGAACGAGAGAAGCAGCCTGACCAGTTTAATCCAGTTTGTTATTCCTCACATGAACGCTGGTCTGAAACACAACAACTTTTTATCCACTTATTGAATCTTGGTTTGTTTGGATTGAAATCTCATGAATAAAAGCAGATGTGCCGTCATTATTCATCATAAACACCTTTCTTTTCTTTAACGCTGTTACAGATACATTATTAAAATAACAGGAAATAACCCAGCAGCTTATTAGCCGCTATTGGTCCCAAAATTAAGAAAACAAATCTTCTATTTATTAACACTGTTCCCACAGTGAGAAAATATAAAAAAAGGCAATTTTCTGTTATTTAATTCAGATTGATATCTGTGGCGTTCAGCGGCTCTCAGTGGGAGTTTGAGCTGCATCTTCATGAGCTGAAGAAGAAACCGTAACATTTCATCATGTGACTTATTGAAGGGATTCTATTTGCCGTGTTGAGACGCGTGTCTGCAGGAGGAACCTCTGTGGGTGGAGCCGCTGCCTCCGTCCGTCGTTATGTTGTACGTAACGTTGGGCGTTTTAACGTCGAGGTCTCTGGGGAGACGGTTGCTGCTGGATGTGATCTGACCCTGTAGACAGAACTGAGACGTGAGAGCTCAGTTTCTATGAATGAAGTCTGGTGTGTTTGCAGGTGATGGGGTGAAAGTATCCGCCCGCTGCAGTGACCCTTCTAAACGTCAGTGCTGACACTTTAATGTATCCGGGGACCAGCTCACATCGTCATCATCATCTTCCTCATTAGCTCAGTGTTTGCTAATTAGCGTCTGACGATCACACCCATATAATGTCCACAGAACTCCTCAGTTATTAGAAGGAAGCAGCATCTCTGCTTCATGCTTCGCTCTGAACAGACCTGGAGGTCTCGAGTCTCTCGTTCGACCCGATGTAGGAAACTGCTTTTCTACTTGTATTTGTTTGTCTTATTACGTTTCTGTGTATAAATGACGTTGACTTAACAGTTTAGGACACATTGGACGACGAGTGAGTTTCTGTCCTCTGTGTCGTGACTTCTTATCTTCATGCACATTCAGGGGAGTACAAATCCATTCTTTTAAAGACGTGAGGCGATCCGGAGAGGTCCGGTGTTGGCGTGCGCACACATGGCTGAAGGCTAATCTCAACGATCCGTCTCGTCCCTCACTTGGACACAACGGCCTTCTTAGTAACGCTCGCCCTGCGGCCTCCTCCTCCTCCTCCTCCTCCTCCTCCTCCCTGCCAGAGATGGCCGGGGATGGTGAAGGCGTCCACCGTCATGCCCACGGTCTTCGAGGGGATGACGCTAAACTGCTTCCTGTCTGAGCTGTACTTGTAGATGGCCTCCACCTGGGCGGAGCCAATAGTCCGCGGGCCCACGCCGGCCAATCGGATCAGCTCCTGGGACTCTGTGTTCATGGTGTAGACGCCCCGGAACTGGCAGCTGGAGTCACGGAAGAGGATGAGGAAGTGGTTGGCGGGACTCTTCTCCATCTCCTGAGGAAGAGGAGGAGGAGTCATATCAGCTGAGTGTCCATCGTGTTCCCACACAGAAGCCATAGAAAGTTGATTGGAAACTGGCGCACACATAGAGATTATTATTAATTAAAGGCAGCGGGTGGCAATCCGATGTGATTACACGTTGGATTTAACTTTGCATCTCAGCCTACTCATAGATACACTTTTTAACAGGATTTGGGGAGTTTAAACTCCTTCAGGCAAATGTTGTATTTCGGGCTGTACTTGTACTGTAATTCAATCTCGGATCAGTACTTCATGAGCAGGGGGGAGAGGGCAGCACTACCACCCCTAGTGGTCAGCTGAGGGAACCCAGGTTAACAGCCAGCAGCATTACAGAGCAGTAGTTGTGATCAATACTGTGCATGTATCACGTATATCGCTGTGTTAAGTGAAGTAAAATGATTCATCTACCTCAACCATCCTGTTCTTCTGGGTCTCGTTGACCTTTCCCGCCAGGCAGCAGCGTGACAGCGCGTTGTGGATGATGAATTTGTTGGACTTAAAGCTCGGCTCTTTGAAGAGTTTTGGACCTGCAGACACAGATGGACCCGTTACTGTCAGCACACTGGTCCTCCTCCGGCCAAAGACCACGTCCTGTACCTGTGTATTCCGGGGCGGGTGGGGTTCCATTGGAACCAGCCTCCCAGTCTTTATCTCCGGTGCGATTGGCCAGTTTACTTTGCGGCACACATCTTGAAGGCGAATCAGGGCGGCTGTTGAGGAACATCAATAAATGAACCAACATTTTTTTTGAATGAATTTAAGCATGTTGTCCTTCGTCCTTTTTTGTACCAAATTTTGTACAAATCGCTCCAATGGTTGTCGAGATATTTGCCGGGCTAAACCAGGGGTGCTCACACGTTGCAACTAACCAGGTCATGGCGATCAGCCCCCCTCCGTGCCGGCTGAGGGGGGGCGACCGGTAAATAGTAGCTCCACCAGCGCGCAACGAGTCGACATGAAGAAAACAACGAGCCTCTCGTCTGTCAGAAGGAGGAAACCGCCACAAACATCCCGCACATTCTTGGTCATTACCTTGCTGTCAGCCCGGGTCGCTTTGCAATGAAATTAAATGCATCCTTTAGGAAGCAAGAATTGCTAATTAGCATTAGCATTAGTTACGGTCATCGCCCGCGGTGGACGTGACGTCGTTGTTTTATCGATGGCACGTGATCGACTGGTCATGGGCAGCCGTGCTGCCATCGGCCCGAACCCTGCACACCTGAGAGGAGAGAGCTTACCTCTGGCATCTCTTCGGGCCATCGCCACATCTGTTTCCTGGCTCCTCCGTTGCTGCCAGGTTGAGGGAGGAGTTAGAGTAGACTTTGGTCAACCTAGAACCTGGATACACAAATGTCAGGACCTTAAAACCGCTTTGAAATCATCTTAACTCGTTCCTAACTTAACTTAAGACCCTACCAGCTGTTCCCTTGGCCGGGCTCACAGGCCGCTGTGTTTCCTCCCTCGTCATGCTGCGAGGACGGGGGCGGGGTTTCTTGGCGGAAGATCGTCCTTGACTGGTCGATTTCTCCCGAAGTACTTTGTCCAAGTCCTCCATAATCCTGAGTTGGTGCCGCCGTGCGTACTCCACCCTGGTGAAGGTCCCCCTCCGGACGGGTGTGGCAGGAGGCGTGGGAGAAGGGGAGGTCATTCCCGGAGGAGGCGTACCGGAGGGAGAGTTTCTGTCTGCAGATCCGGGTCTGAAACCAACAAGTTACACACATATGGGTTTTTAGAAAACAGCACTCAAGCTTCGTGAGCCCTCGTGGACGACTGAGACACCTGGTTTCCCTTTCTTGCTCATTCCACTGTCTCCTCTTCCTCAACTCCTCACTTCTCTTCTGCTGTTTGTCCAACAGCAGAGCTCTACGCTGGGCCATCTCCCCTTCGCTACGCGCCTCCTCCTGCAACCACATGATCATACGCCCAACGGTCATGACACAGTCGAGGTGCACAGAAGCAAACCGTGCCTTCCATTTTCCCTGCAGCGTCTCACCTGAAAGAAGAACCCGATCCCTCCTCTTGCCGCCGGCTCATTCTGCTCTCGGCTCGGCTCCAGACTTTCGGCCTCTCTCGGTGGTTCTCCTTCGATGTCTTGTTGTTCGAAATTGGCGGCTCCCGCAGTCGCATCCAGCTGCTGGAGGGGGTCTACAGGTCGTGCAGCGAGACGTCCGCCGGGTTCCACAGCGGATTCTGTGTGGTCGCTCATTGAATCAGAGGAGAACTCCTGCCCCTCGTCAGTTGGTGCGTCGCTGCCCCCCTCGGGCCTTCCGAGAGAAGACAGCGAGGCCTCAATCAGGCTGCACCCTTCACCTGCTCTCCTGGCGCCTTCGCCTCCTGCGCTGAAAGCTGCAGAGATAGATTCGCTCCCGAAGGAGTACTCGGAAGGAGCGCCGGAGCTGCTCCCGCCATTCGCCGACGCTCCATCTTGTCCGAGCTGCGGGAAAACCAGCTGCCCCCCCACAGTCTCCCCGTCCTCCAGCTCCAGCCGGAACTGGGTCGGGGTTTCGCTGGACGCCGTGTCCGAGGTGCTCCCCTCTTGCTGTGCCCCCTTGGCGGTCTGAGGACGCTCTTGAGGAGTCCGAGGCCCGCCGATGCGAAAGGACGAGGAGGTCTGAACCTGACACTTGCTGGGGGAGACGCGGCGTAGGCGGGGGAGGGCGTCCACGTTATGGGTGGGTGCCAAGGCCCGGTTGAGCGGCGGGAACTTGAGTTCGGAGGGCCGCGGGGGAGGCTGCTGCTGGGCCTGCAGGGGCTGCTTGGGGCTGCGGGGGGTGGAGGAAGGGGGGATCCTTGTGCGAGGAGCAGGGCAGGAAGAGGACAGGAGGTTCTTCGGGGAGGTGGCAGAAGAAAGAATGTGCGAACGCAACGGGGAGGAGGCGGCCGGGCCGCCGGGACCAGGAATCACCCAGGCGTTACTGGTGCTCCTCGCAGGCGTCTTGGTCGGAGTTCTCGGAGGCGTCTTGGTCGGAGTTCTCGGAGGCGTCTTGGTCGGGGTGTGAGGAGGCGTTTTAGCGGCACATCGAGGTGTAGATTTGCGAGTGTTCTTCGGTGTATTTGTGGGCCTTCGGTCACTCATGAGCTGTTGTTGCTGTTCGGTTAGTTTCTGCATGTCCTTCTGAAGTGACTGCAGAGCTTCACTCAGTTTTTGAACCACTTCACTGTATTCCACAAAAACGGCCTCGCCTCCCTTCTCAATCTCTGCGCCTTTCTTGCTCTCGATGGAGAAGGTGACCTGCTTCTCCAATCGGGGGGGATTAGGAACAGATGGCTTCTCTTTCTCCTTCTCCTCCCTCTCCTCCTCCCGTTTCAGTTGCTCCTCCATACACGTGAGGCGTTCCTCCAGGGTGAGATGCTCTTCCTCCCCTCGATCTCTTTTCAGCTGAAGGAAAGCGGTTTTTCCGAGCCTCTGCCTGTGCTTGGCAAAGATGGCTTCGATGCGTCTCTTTTGGGCTTCAATGCTTTTCCGTTTTTCCTCCAGGCGAGCCCCCAGCTCGCTGGCCTCGGATCCTGGTTCGGGGCCTCCGGGACCCGGACCGGGTGCCCCGTCTGGTGCGGAGGTTGTATGTGGAGTTCCTGGAGTTGTCGGGGTCGGAGCAGAACCCGGCTCCTCCCCGGGAGCAGCGGGATGTCTTCTTCTGCCGTCTCGTCGCTCTGCAAAGCTGGTCAGGCGTGGACTGTTGCTGGTGCCGTTGCCGGGACGGATGTTGCCGGGACGGATGTTGCCGGGCGCGTTTCGAGGGGCTTCGTCCGACGCGTCGGAGGAGTCGACGCTGCCGTCTCGTAGGACGGAGTCGTCGTCGCGCGACATATCGGAGGCGCGTCCCACTCTCTCCCTCCTCTCCGCCCTCCCCTGCTTTTCGGTGTCACCCGCCTTTCCGCCGACGGGCCGGGGGAGGACGCCAGAGCGACAGGGCGCGGAGCTGCTCAGCAGGGATTTGTCCTCCTCGGGGGAGTGGAGGAAGAAACCAGCTGGGGCTCCTTCCGGACGTAGCCTGGGCTGCGGCCTCTCGCCCAACGCTTCTCGACCTCCACCTTTCTCGGCCCCCCTGTCCTTCCGCCGATCCTTGCCGCTCGAGGTGTGGACCGCCTGCAGCGCCTCCTCGATGGTGGGCAGCTCCCCCAGCGGCGGGGTTTGGGCGTAAGGAGGCCGGGGAGGGTGTTGCGTTGGAGCGGAGGCGCTGACCAGGCCGCAGGGGGGGCGTACCGCGGAGGTCATTGTGGCTTCGCCGGCGGAGAGGCTGTCGATGCTACCGGAGTGAAAGACAGAATCTATTGGGTTCCCCATGACAACGTCAACATCACTGTCCAGCCCAAACGGGATGCTGAACGTTCCCGCTGACAGAGGACGGCTGCAGGCAGGCGGATGGCGATGAAGGGACGGATGCGTGGATGGTTTTTGCCAACACGGAGACCACGGAAGCAAAAGAAAGAAGATTTCAAACAATGGAGGTAAAGTGTGATGCTTCGCGACCGCCGCGATGGTCCTCACCACACACGCATGATCACCTGATTTGTTTCTTTGTCCAACTCTTGTTTTCTGGAAAGACAAGTACAAAAGTCACAAAATGAAGGATGATTTGGGGTTGAACAAAAGCTCAAATTCAGTTTCTTACCTGGCGACACTGGGGAGCAGATGGGAACAAAGGGTTGTTTGAAGATGAAGGAAGGACAACCACTGAAGCAGAAAAGTGTGTTGTTAAAATGTCACATTTCAAAATAATGTGCACAAAATAAAAGTTTCTCTACATTACTCCGGTTATTTTGGCTCATCTATAGAATATTCAGATTGAAACTGTGTTTGCACCTGTTCACAGGACTCGTACAGTCTAACAGCCCCGAGGCATCTGAAAGACAAGGAGGCGGTTTCAGAGGAATTCTAACGGTGTGGACATGAGCTCGTTAGCGACAGGAAGTCACAGACCTGTGAGGTCGAGGGGTTCCATGGGCTGAACGAAATCCGGCTTCTTCACTTCAAACCACTCCAGCAGCTCGGCCACGAAGCTCATGATGTTCAGCTGGGAAAGAGAGCGGATCGGGTCACAGCGGAGGACACTCGCAGGAGGTCAACAAGAGCAAAGGGACGCTACATTGAAAGCAGACTTTCACATGGAAATGTCGTATTCCTTCACTCTTAGAGACCTGTCAATCAGCGAGTAGCCCCGCCCTAAAGCCTCCCCCAATTCTATTAGAGACCAGAGCACTTATAGTTAGGGCTGGTCTACCAAAAGCGCCTAATTGAAGTGGAAATGGCCAAGGGACATGTAACCAAATATTATCACTGATGTATGTATATTTTTGATCACTTTTTCTGTTAACCCATAATAAAGTCATAAAAGAACCAAACTTCATGAATGTTTTTTGTGACAAAGTATCTGTTCCAATCAGAGAAAAATCAGACTTGTAGAAATAACGGGAACCTCAAGAGAGCCACGACATTATGTTCTTTACACGTGTTTGTAAACCTTTGATCACAACTGTACTTTGTTCATTCTGTCCTCATGACGTCGTCGTAGTCTGTCCATCAGGAGACGGATCCTCCTCTGACGTTCTTCCCTCAACCTCAGAGGCAGATTTATAATTTGCAATTTTGGGCGTTACAAAATAAAATGAATTTGAATTGAACAGGTCAATGAATTTATCGATTTATGGTCTATTAGAGACCTGTCAATCAGCGAGTAGCCCCGCCCCAAAGCATCCCCCGATTTATGGTCTATTAGGGACCTGTCAATCAGCGAGTAGCCCCGCCCCAAAGCATCCCCCGATTTATGGTCTATTAGGGACCTGTCAATCAGCGAGTAGCCCCGCCCTAAAGCATCCCCCGATTTATGGTCTATTAGAGACCTGTCAATCAGCGAGTAGCCCCGCCCCAAAGCATCCCCCGATTTATGGTCTATTAGGGACCTGTCAATCAGCGAGTAGCCCCGCCCCAAAGCATCCCCCGATTTATGGTCTATTAGGGACCTGTCAATCAGCGAGTAGCCCCGCCCTAAAGCATCCCCCGATTTATGGTCTATTAGAGACCTGTCAATCAGCGAGTAGCCCCGCCCTAAAGCATCCCCCGATTTATGGTCTATTAGAGACCTGTCAATCAGCGAGTAGCCCCGCCCTAAAGCATCCCCCGATTTATGGTCTATTAGAGACCTGTCAATCAGCGAGTCGCCCCGCCCCAAAGCATCCCCCGATTTATGGTCTATTAGGGACCTGTCAATCAGCGAGTAGCCCCGCCCTAAAGCATCCCCCGATTTATGGTCTATTAGAGACCTGTCAATCAGCGAGTAGCCCCGCCCTAAAGCATCCCCCGATTTATGGTCTATTAGAGACCTGTCAATCAGCGAGTAGCCCCGCCCTAAAGCATCCCCCGATTTATGGTCTATTAGAGACCTGTCAATCAGCGAGTCGCCCCGCCCCAAAGCATCCCCCGATTTATGGTCTATTAGGGACCTGTCAATCAGCGAGTAGCCCCGCCCTAAAGCATCCCCCGATTTATGGTCTATTAGAGACCTGTCAATCAGCGAGTAGCCCCGCCCTAAAGCATCCCCCGATTTATGGTCTATTAGAGACCTGTCAATCAGCGAGTCGCCCACCCTAAAGCATCGAAAAGCCAAATGGAGACGTCTTTGGCTCCTCTTCTCCGTGACGTTAATCTCTCTACAACAAAGTGTGACTCTTCACCCCTGAGATGTGATCTCAAACGTTTACACAAATCCTGCAGCACAAACGTCTGGTCTGTGAGGGAGGACCTCCACGTCTCAACCCTTCGCTCCCTTCGTTAATCCAACATATACGTCATTTATTTTCCTTATTGCCACTCAGACGCCGGCAGTCCCCCATTAAACCGACAAGGTTTCTCCCGTCCATGGGGGAGTGTTCAGGGGGGCTCACATGCAGGGCCGGGGGGGCGTACAGCAGGTCCTCCACAGCCAGGGGGCAGCAGCTCCGCAAGCGGCTGCCACAGAAGTCGGTGATGAGCTGCAGGTTGTAGAGGCTGTCAGACACCGACATGGTGTCCTTCAGACACACATCTGGAGGAAGGAGAGCAGACAGATGTGTCACTGCAACGTTACAGAATACCAGCTGTGAGAGACACAGTGTGTACGTAGAGATGACTGTAGGCTCATGACTGGTAATCTCGACCTTCACCACTAGATGTCGCTAAAGCCTGCGCACTGTTCCTTTAAGACAATGTGCACACAATGAGGGTTTGGAGATCCCTCATCATCTTTGGAGCCTTTAAAGCGGAGAATAAACATGTAAGCATGTAGCGTGTATCACGGAGTGCGTGTATCACGGAGTGCGTGTACCCTCCAGCGGCAGCAGGCCGGGGCAGTAGAAGTGCAGTGCTGCAGCTATCGCACAACCGTTAGATAGGTCACGGACCCCCGAGACCACCGGGAAGGTCGGGGTCAGCTTGGACTGTACCTTGTCCTTCCTATAGCGGATCTACAGGGGAGGAAGAGGAGGAGAAGAAGGGAACAAAGAGCTCATATTTATTATTATATTATTAAACAGAGGGATTCGCATGTTGTTTGTTTGGATACATACCAGAAAATAAATAAACACCATCTGAGGATTAAACACATCCTCAGAAGAAACACAAATCCACAAATTTCCTCAAGAACATCTTTGAACATTAAAATGTCCAAAGATGTTCTTCCCCGTCTCCTCCATCACACGGCCCCCCCGATGACGTCATGCTCGTCAAACCCACAACCCCACGCGCTGCTCATGGGTCATGTCGCAGCGAACGACTTATTTTTGTGGCATTATTCTGTGAATATTGAGACTGATCTGAGAGCAGAAGTTACAAAAGAAATGACCGACCAATCAGAAGCAATCAACAATAAATAAACATCTACATAACTGTGAGCGCAGAAAGGAAGCCACACACACACACACACACAGGAGTACTAAACAAAGATCAACGTGTGTATAAATACACATATATATGTATGCAAATACAGTATTTTGGTGTTGACATCACGTGCATCACATCGCTTATAAAAAGCTCTCAGACTGAATCTGCTTTAATGTGAATAAATGAGGTGATGATCTGGGGGGCGGGTGTGGCGAGGGGGGGGGGGTGGCGAGGGGGGGGGGGTGGCGAGGGGGCGGGTGTGGCGAGGGGCTGAGAGAGTATACGTTACCACTGGAGGCTTATTCCCCGATTCCTTCAAACAAAAAGCGATAGCATGCTGGATGGAGATGGCAGAGAGAGGGAGACAAGGGGGCCGTCACCATGGGAACCGCCACACCACAAAGTCACATGACACGTCTCAGGAGGAGGAGGGGCCAGACGGGGGGGGGGGGGAGAAGGTTCACGTCCATTGATCTCCTGCTTCGTTTGAGAAGAAGAAACATTGACCTCACGACCTCATGACCTCACAACCTCACGACCTCATGACCTCACGACCTCACGACCTCGGCTTTGGAGGGAGGATTGATGAATAATCATTTCATCTCCTCTCATTTATTTCATGTCTTCTTTATTAATCACAATTTCTTCGTTTATTTCGTTATTCTTTTTTTCTTAATTTTAAGTTTTGGCTTGGGCCTTTCTGGGTTTCTGGTTCTGTTTCTGCTCTGGTTCATGGTTCTGTTCTGGCTCTGGCTCTGGTTCTGGTTCTGGTTCTGGTTCCTGGCTCTGGTTCTGGTTCTGGTTCTGGTTTTGGTTTTGGTTCTAGTTCTGGTTTCTGGCTCTGGCTCTGGTTCTGGTTCCTGGCTCTGGTTCTGGTTCTGGTTCTGGTTCTGGTTTTGGTTCTAGTTCTAGTTCTGGTTTCTGGCTCTGGCTCTGGTTCTGGTTCTGGTTTTGGTTTTGGTTTTGGTTCTAGTTCTAGTTCTGGTTCCTAGCTCTGGTTCTGGTTCTGTTTTTTGGTTCTGGTTCTGAGATGAAGCTGTTGACTGAATGTCCCGCAAATGCTACCAACAATAAGCATTAATGGGACGTCAGGATGCTCGAAGAAGAGGAAACTTACGGGGACGAGCTTCCAGTACCAGCGGTTGGATTGACACTGCCAGTGAGCAAGGGATGAGACGAGGGGGGGGGGGGGGGGGGGGGGGCAGAGAAGCAGAGCGAGTCCGGATTAGAAGGGACACACACTCTCATGCATGCATGTGTATGTGCGCGTGTGTCTGTGTGGGTTTGTGATTTACCGGGTCCTGGGCGGTTTGCAGGTCTGTGCATGTCTGGGACTTGGTGGGCTCTTCTTCTTCGGTGGTTTCTCTCAGCTTGTGGTTCAGCTGGAGGGAGTTGGCGGACAGGGACAGATAAAACTCTATGGGCCGCTTACCTCAGGGGTCTCAAACTCATTTCAGGCTCGGGCCAAATGCAGCCGCTTCGACCGAGCGCGGCGCTGATGGTCCGAACCCCCCCGCCCCCCCACCCCCTCCCTCGGATGTGGCCCGCAGGCCGGAGTTTGAGACCCCTGGCTGGAAGGAACCAGTGTAGCCTGAAAGCATAGCAAGCTAGCTAACTAGCCAGCCGCTAAATGAATGAAATGTAATTTTTCATCCGCACTCTTTTTTCACAGCGTACAGAAGCTGATCAACACAGACAGATGCTGTGAGGTGGGACCAGCGTGGAGGACTTACCCGGTTGACCCAGAAGAGCAGAGCATTCTCCCACGGAGCCCCGGCACCCATCTGCTCCGCCTCGGCCGCCATCTTCACGCTGCCCACCACGTCTCTGGCCACCAGCGTCATCAGGGCGTCGATCAGGGCGAGGTGGGCCTTCTGCATCACAGGGACACTTTGGTCTAAAGGATTCTGTCTCTGAAGGACATGAAAAGGGAGCTCCGCCCATTGTAAAGTATTTCATTAAAAACTGTTAAATGTCACTTTACTTCCTACTTTCCTTGTTGCTTTCCCTCTATTACTTGACTATGTGGTATGGACTCTGTGGTACGGACTATGTGGTACGGACTCTATGGTACGGACTCTGGTATGGACTGTGTGGTACGGACTCTGTGGTATGGACTATGTGGTACGGACTCTGTGGTACGGACTCTGGTTTGGACTATGTGGTACGGACTCTGGTTTGGACTATGTGGTATGGACTCTGTGGTACGGACTATGTGGTACGGACTCTGGTATGGACTATGTGGCACGGACTCTGGTTTGGACTATGTGGTATGGACTATGTGGCACAGACTCTGGTTTGGACTATGTGGTATGGACTTTGTGGTATGGACTCTGTGGTATGGACTATGTGGTATGGACTATGTGGTATGGACTATGTGGTATGGACTCTGTGGTACGGACTCTGGTATGGACTATGTGGCACGGACTCTGGTATGGACTATGTGGTATGGACTCTGTGGTACGGACTCTGGTATGGACTATGTGGCACGGACTCTGGTTTGGACTCTGTGGTATGGACTCTGTGGTATGGACTCTGTGGTACGGACTCTGGTATGGACTATGTGGCACGGACTCTGGTTTGGACTCTGTGGTATGGACTCTGTGGTATGGACTCTGTGGTACGGACTCTGGTATGGACTATGTGGAACACAGACTCTGGTACGGACTCTGTGGTACGGACTCTGTGGTACGGACTCTGTGGTACGGACTCTGTGGTACGGACTCTGTGGTACGGACTATGTGGCACGGACTATGTGGCACGGACTACTATGTGTTTTAAGAAGGGATTTGAAATAAAAGAGCACACAAACACACACCGTCTTGATGGGGACAAAGCGGAGGTCCTCCTCGGTAACGTCTGCATCCTCGACCTTTGGAGTCAAACCTTTCTTAATGAGGACCTGCAGCAGGGAAGAGTGGTCCGCTGGTGACCCTTGTGCTGCCGGCAGGGAGACCCCATGTGCCTGTGCCAGCAGGGCTTGGGTTCTGAAGTAGATCTCTGGAGACAGAAGCAGCTTTGAGACGGACGGCTTTAGGTGCTCTTGTTCATACTGGTCCCTGTAAAGAGGCTCCCGCAGCTCCACAGGCACGTTTTCTGAAAGAGAGGGAAGAGCGTTAGGCACAGATGTAGGTCACGCTTGTCCACCACGTAGCTCCATCAAGCAGCTCCACCCCGAATGTCCACCACGTAGCTCCATCAAGTAGCTCCACACCGAACGTCCATCACGTAGCTCCATCAAGCAGCTCCACCCCGAATGTCCACCACGTAGCTCCATCAAGTAGCTCCACCCCAAACGTCCACCACGTAGCTCCATCAAGTAGCTCCACCCCGAACGTCCACCACGTAGCTCCATCAAGTAGCTCCACCCCGAACGTCCACCACGTAGCTCCATCAAGTAGCTCCACCCCGAACGTCCACCACGTAGCTCCATCAAGTAGTTCTGAAGCTTTGGGTTCAACTCTCAGAACCCGAGGTTGTCTCCTGGTTCATGTATTCTGTCCTTAAAAGATGAACCCTACTAGGTTTTGCTCTGGAGCCACAGCTGGTTGATGTTTTTATCCTGGTGAAACCAACGGAACTCTTAGAGTGATATAACATGTAAGACATGTTCATAGTGTTCACAGGGGATCATAATTACTTTTTATCGGACTCCATCTTCAGATAACACGCTAAAATAACATGTTGAACATGAATGTCAGCATGTTAGCGTCATGCATGCTGTTAGCTGTTAGCAGCCTAACAGGCAGGTAGAAGGACAGACGTCTCAGTCGAGCAGAGATAATAATGCAGAGTTCATCCAGGAGGAACCAGAAAACCACCAAGAGACGTTTTCCTCCAGATACATGGAGACCAAGAAGATCACCAAGACCTGCTTCCTCCTCTGGAGAAGGTTCTTCTTCTCACTGTGGTGACAGGAAGTGACAGCGCCTGAGGCGATAATGTCATCTTCTGCATGAGTGTGTGTGATGCAGAAAGACGCAGTCTCCCCGCGCTGACCCGCGTTCCGTCTCTGCAGTCAGGATGATCCTGAAGAGAACGGAGACGAGTCCTCAGCTCCTCACTCCTCATCTCCTCATCTCCTCACTCCTCACTCCTCATCTCCTCATCTCCTCACTCCTCACTCCTCACTCCTCATCTCCTCATCTCCTCACTCCTCACTCCTCATCTCCTCACTCCTCACTCCTCATCTCCTCACTCCTCTCCACGAGTCCAACACATCGCGCCGAGACTTATGAGAAAGTGTGCGTGACACAAAGGAAACAGGAGGTCGTCGTGGCGCAGGAGTAGAAATGAGGTTGGTGGTCCGAGCCCCGGCTGGCCCGTGTCCCCAAGTGTCCCCAAGTGTCCCCGAGCAAGACACCTGACCCCTAATTGCTCCCCGGGCAAAATGTATAAAAGCGTCTGCTAAATGACCCGTGATGTGATGAAGTGGTGGAAAATGGAGTCTAGTTACTGTAGATAACTAACCTTACCTCCTCACGTCCTTTCCTAAGCATCTCTCCTTGACCCATGTGGAAACAGTAGAGGCACGGAGACGACTACGCCTTGACTGACCTACGTAGCTCCTCTGAGATACTGTGTTCTCTACATATGTACTTATAGCGTAGTCACATATACATATATACTATATACATATATACTATATGAATATATACTATGTACATATATACTATATGAATACATACTATGTACATATATACTATATGAATATATACTATGTACATATATACTATATGAATATATACTATGTACATATATACTATATGAATATATACTATATGAATACATACTATGTACATGTATACTATATGAATATATACTATATACATAAATACTATATGAATACTGACACACAGTGACGCATTAGAGTCCAGGGTGTATTAAGCCTTGAGGATCTCAGGAGACTCCTTTGTCTCACAGACCTGTAGTCACCTTCATCGCACCGACACGCACGCACTTCAGCACGAGCACGCGCGCGTGCCACTGACACAGATCCCGTTCGGCGTCCGCGTTCTTTAGTACCGTCATGCATCGCTCTCCTCCACGCACCGCCTCACGCGCACGGCGACAACCGGCCTCCGCATCCAGGGGTTTACCGGGAGGGACTGCGGGGTGGGTGGGGGGGGGGGGCGGGATGGACCGGCGGGATGAGGAGGATGGACCGGGGGGGATGAGGAGGGTGGACCGGGGGGGATGAGGAGGGTGGACCGGGGGGATGAGGAGGGTGGACCGGCGGAATGAGGAGGATGGACCGGGGGGGATGAGGAGGATGGACCGGCGGGATGAGGAGGGTGGACCGGGGGGAAGAGGATCTAAATAAACCCGGAGCGCCCCGTCAGAGCATGAAGCACCCCGCCCAAGGGGAGCGGACAGCGGCAGCGCGTGTACCTGCGGAGCCGTAGGACCTGGCCAGCAGCCACCGGACGCTGGCGCAGATCTTGGCCCGGTTGAAGTCGTACCGGTCCAGCGGCTTGATCTCCGGCACCGAGAAGGTCTTCTTCATCGCGACGGGAAGGTCCACCATGGCCGCGCTGCGCTGCGCTGCACGGAGGAGGAGGGGAGGAGGGGAGGAGGGGAGGAGGGGAGGAGGGGGAGGAGGGGGAGGAGGAGAGGAGGGGAGGAGGAAGGGGGGAGGGGGGCGGAGCCTGTGATGCAGACAGTTCAACGCCCAAAATCACAGATGACAGATGATCCTCGGAGGGCTTTACAGTGTGAACACATGAGACATCCTGTCCTCAAACATTCACCACTGCAGGAAAAAAGAAACGTCAGTGAGGACGTCAGAGGACGATCCGTCTCCTGATGGACAGACTACGATGACGTCATGAGGACAAAGGATGAACAACACACACAGTTCATATGACAGAGATGATTCAGATCATGTGAGTAGTAAGAAACACTCACTGAAACATCATCATATCACACAGACACGCTGCTACAAATCAACAAATGAAATACATGGAGGAGGAACACACACACACACACACACACACACACACACACAGATATAAAGTAGTTGATGAGTGTAGATATGATAGCGGATTAGAACCCGTCCTCTCTGTAGTGGAGATCGGGGTTCTGCTTTCTGTCACTTTAGACTTAATTCTGTAGTTTACTAGTAAACAAAGTGGAAATGCATGAAGGGCCGCGGCTAGCTGCTTAGCGTGCTAATCTAACACGGCAGCCTCTTGGTGATGGTGGTTCATCTCGTATCTTTCATAACGACCACCAGCTCAGTTTTTACCTGCTTTCGTTGTCTCGCTACCTGTGAAATGACGATAAAGTGGAATCTCATCTCAACATTGATAACAATCACAGGCGTGGATGAGCTTCACATCACACTGTGATCCAGATAACGCTCAGAATGTGATGGTGACTTCACGAGGACCACGGAGGGACCACGGAGGGACACAGACCAGCTCGATGGGGAACCAGACACAGGTGTGTAGGGATGAGTGGGCGTGCACAGCAGACAGACACACAACGGGACAGACCAACACACAACGGGACAGACCAACACACAACGGGACAGACCAACAGGACAGTAAACTGGGGGGAGTTTGGGGACCAGATCTTGAAGGCCTCAGTGCTCGTGACATCGTGACGATGACCTTCAGAAACTTGAGGCAGATGATCATTGAGGAGGTCAACGGCCCAACAAGGTGAGACAGTCAGCTACCAGCTACAGAACGGCACCATGGACCACCCTACACCAGCTGGACGTCGTATGGGGGAGATTTGGGTTATACAGAATGAAATGACCGTTCTGGCTTTGTTAGTGTTTAGTGTAAATTAGCTGTGAGAAATAAGAAGCTGAACGTTTCATTATCAAAGTGTGACTGAGCGACACACACGTTGGAACGCGGAGCTGCGAGTTCCGTTGTTTTCATTATTTTATTGTTAATTTGACAAAAATTAAACGTCACATCGTCACAGTCAAATAATCCCTCCCCCCCAAAAATGAGCAGTAGCTTTATGTACCAGTTGTCCTGGTTTGTCGGAGACGTTTGGTGCTGTAACAACAACAACAGACTAATAAAAAGAAGCGCGTTCATGGTCTTTTATTGCTTTGCAGTTTTTTGGTACAATATTTGCGTTACGTTTGTGGACGTCTGATGGCGTAACATTGAGCCGGTCTCTGCTGGCCTTCAGGACGGAGGTCACAGGGACCAGGGGAGGAGGACCTTCTCTCTCCGTACGTCAGGGACCCACAGGAAGTGAACGTGGCAGCTTCCTGTCCGACTTCAACATCCACGACTGCTTTTCACCAGCTACTAACAACTAACACCGATATGTACAGCTACCGCGTGACCACCAACGAGCTCAGCTGAGCTCCTGTTGCATCCTGGGAAGATTCAGGGCTCTTTCTCTTTGGGATAAACACATCCGATTAACAGGAACACACACATATACATAGATTATATATAGAATATATATATATATAATATATATATAAATAAAATGTTAAAAGCATCCAAATATAAACTCATAACATGAGTGTAATGAAACGTGAATAAAAAGCCCGGATGAAGACGGGTTGCCAGGTTGGCTTCAAGCAGACCAACATTTAGTTTTTGCAGACAGGACGTTTACGCATAAAATAAAACTGAAGAAAAGCAGCTTAATGAGATATTAATAACTAACAATGGGACTCAAATATCTCCAGCAGATCCTCCTGGACCTCACAGCACCATGAAGAAGAACGGGAGACCAGGGAGAAGAACCAGAGACATCTGGAAGGACGCTTCTTGTTCTCTGTGACTTTGTGTCTCCAGAGTTCTTTAAACCACCAGAAGTCCTCCAGTCACAGTCTGGTGCGTCTGCAGCGTCCCGCTCAGGCTTCTGAGGTGGTGGCGTCCTCTGATGAACGGATGAGAAGAATCCCGTTGGTCTGGTCCATCGGCTCAGCAACGCGAGACTTATAGTTCTGAAGACAGGGAGGAGGAGGAGAGAGAGACGGTGAGACCACAGAGGAAACCGGGAGCACCAAGAACATGAGGAGGACCACGAGGAAGAGGAGGAGGAGGAGGTGAAACAGGTAACGTTCGCGTCCATTCCGCCTGACTCAGAGCAGAAGATCAAACATGTATACCGTCCCACACAGCGTCAGTCCCTCGTCCAACATCCTGCCTGCAGGCAGCTAACAGGCCGCCTACATCAGGACCCGCGGGGCGATAAGGGGGCGCTATGTTTACAGGGTGTCAACCATGAGGCTCAGTTAGAGAACGTGGTGTAAAGATGGAGGCTTGGTTTACTCCTGCGTATTTCCCGTTTAGTCTCCATCTCCAGTTAATCTGGCGTTTAACACGAATGCAACGTCCTCCTCAGAGCGCCGACCTGAGATTCTAACAAACGGAGGAAGATGTTTTCACAGCGAGACGTTGCTACGGAAACGTATAACGTTTAACTAACTAGTCGTAATGCTACGATGACCTATTTGTTATGTCTTGTCTAGATGAAACGAACCAGTTCAATCACCACTGAGCAGTAGACGGCCAGCAGGAGGACCAGTACCGAGAGGGACGGGTGGACCGGACCACACGTCCCACCATGCGGAGCACCATGGTCACAGATTTTAAATCGATACAAAGCAGATTATATTCATTTCATTAATTACACAAAGAAGTGACTGGGGAGCAGATAGAACCATCAGCAGCAGACCGGGTTCCTCCAGGAGGCGTCCTGCTGACAATCAGTCATGTATATAAATGGTGTTTAATGTCCACAGCTTTATAATAAAAAGAAGTTTGACTCTACATTTAATAATATTTCTGGGCTTGTTGTTAAGAAATGGATCCAAACAAGCCGGTTTATAAAGGTGTCCAACGTGGGCGGGGCCTCGTTCGCTTTCGTTTAAGCCGCTCACGGGCCGCATCCTGTGTTGACCTGTGGCGCGGATACGTTCCGCATCAGACGCATCTGGAGACGTCCCTTTTAGTGGGTCTGTTCCGGAGCTCAGGATCCACGGCGGATCAGGATCGGGTACTTCTGCTACCCGCGTTTATTCCTTCAACAGCAAATAAACAACAACAGGATCGACCCGCTCACATCTGGATGCTTTTAAGAAGACACCACCGGTGCATGATGGGACACAGACAGAGTTTCATCAATGTCCCCCCCGAGCCCCTAATGTCCACTATGTCCCCCCCCGAGCCCCTAATGTCCACTATGTCCCCCCCGAGCCCCTAATGTCCACTATGTCCCCCCCGAGCCCCTAATGTCCACTATGTCCCCCCCCCGAGCCCCTAATGTCCACAATGTCCCCCCCGAGCCCCTAATGTCCACAATGTCCCCCCCGAGCCCCTAATGTCCACAATGTCCCCCCCGAGCCCCTAATGTCCACTATGTCCCCCCCCCCGAGCCCCTAATGTCCACAATGTCCCCCCCGAGCCCCTAATGTCCACAATGTCCCCCCCGAGCCCCTAATGTCCACAATGTCCCCCCCGAGCCCCTAATGTCCACTATGTCCCCCCCCCCGACCCCCTAATGTCCACTATGCCCCCCCCCCCCTACGGCTCAGTACCTCTTGTTCCGTGGTGTGGAAGCAAGCGGCCGAGCCGTCGGGGGGGTCGCCGTGGCGACGGCAGACGTAACACAGGATGTCCTTGAAGGTCCGCCGCATGTCTTTGTCCCGGAAGGAGTAGATGACCGGGTTCACCAGAGAGTTGCACTCGGCCAGAACCAGGAAGTACTTCTCAAAGCGCAGCACGTTTTCATCGAAGCCGACGCCGTCCAGCAGCAGGATGACCAGGCCGGGGGTCCAGCACAGCACGAAGCAGCCTGGGGGGGGAGGGGAGGGGGGGGGGGGGGGGGGGGGAGTCGTGTCAGAACCAGTCTCCTCACACGGGGGAGGGCGACTCGTAAAAGACAAGAATGTGAAGAGCTGAGGGAGGTTTAGTCTGAACGATCGCGTTTCATTAACACAACACGCACAACCAGGAGGCTGAGGAATGTGTGTGTGTGTGTGTGTGTGTGTGTGTGTGTGTGTGTGTGTGTGTGTGTGTGTGTGTCTCAACACGCTCAGACACGTTTTCTTTACGTTTTTGAGCCTCAGAAGTTTTTTTTAATCAAACCTGCAGCTTCTTCGTTTCCACCATGATTGGTGTCATTATGAACATTACTACGTTTGGCTAATGAATATGACCTATAAATAGTATCACATTTTAAATTATATTTAATAAGTATTTATTATATATCAAGCGTGACGGATCGATAATCATTACGTGAACATTGACGACGATGATATTTACAGGGTCTCAGTGTACTAGAATAAGAATTTATTATCAAAAGCAAAAACTTCTAAATCTAAAAAGAAAAAATATTCAATTAAAACCACATATTTCATATTTACTGAGTATTCAATAATTCCAATGTTATTTTTTTTGTTCACTGTTATTACTTAAATATTTACTTTCTATTTTTATATTTCTACTTTTATTTTTATTGATTGATTTTTATTGAGTTTATGGATAATTGGTTACAATTATATGGATAATAACAATAATAAGAATTCCTTTAGGGTAATTCAAACAAATAAATGAATACTAAATAAAACATCACAAAACTGTCCTTATGTTACTAACTAGTGTCTCAAAGATCCTCATGAATATTTGTGTATTTATTTCTGATTCATCTGATTCTTTTAGAGACCTGTCAATCAGATGTATAAGCCCACCCTAAAGCAGCCAACGTGTGTGTGTGTGTGTGTGTGTGTGTGTGTCTGCCTCCTCACCCAGGATCATGGAGACGGTCTTCATCAGGTTGAAGACCGTCTCGCGGTGTCTCCTCTGGCTCGTGTGCTGGGACATCTGCTGGCTCTTGTGCCTGACGTAGAGGAAGATGCGGGTGTAGACGGCCACCATGATGGAGAAGGTCAGCAGGTTGAGGACGCCCCAGAACACCAGGTAGCTGCGGCTGTACATCGGCGCCATGGTGGAGCAGTCGGGCAGGTTGCACAGGCAGTTCCAGCCCATGGTGGGGATGAGGCCCATGACGATGGCCACCAGCCAGATGAACACCATGACGACGAATACGCGCCGCGTGCTCATCTTGCTGTGCAGCGTCATGTTGAAGATGGTCTGGTGGCGCTCAACGGCCACGGCCAGCAGGTTGAGGACGGAGGCCGTCAGGCTGGTGTCGATCAGGCCCTGGCGCACGAACCACCGGTACTTGTTCAGCTTGATGGTCCAGGGCCCGGTGTGGAACATCAGGTGCAGGTAGGAGACGCCTGCAGGGGGACATCATTAACTAAAGCTTCCTCCTCCAGCGTCACGGATCACATGGTCTCTGATCATGTGACATTGTAAATCACCAATCAGTGTTTAGATCAACAAGAGGAGGAGCTAGCAATGTTAGCAGCACCGCTAACAGCCAACTAGGTTCCCTTCAGTAACACGGTGATGCGTTCAGGCTCTGCTCAGTGAAAACGAGTGTTGGCTGTTGGTTGTGAAAGTCGTCCGATGACATCACACTGATCTGCAGCAGGTCACGTGACTTCCTGCTGGTTTCATCTCCCAAATGCTGCTGATGTTTCTCAACATTTTCTCTGATCAGTCTCCATAAAAACAACGATCACATCTGTTGTCCAGATGTGACACTACATGACTCAGAAAACAAACATCTCAGCTGGCTTTAACACAACTAGACCGTACACGTTACATCCTCTACGTGAACCAGCCTCCAGTGGGTCCTGATCCTCTACGTGAACCAGCCTCCAGTGGGTCCTGATCCTCTACGTGAACCAGCCTCCAGTGGGTCCTGATCCTCTACGTGAACCAGCCTCCAGTGGGTCCTGATCCTCTACGTGAACCAGCCTCCAGTGGGTCCTGATCCTCTACGTGAACCAGCCTCCAGTGGGTCCTGATCCTCTACGTGAACCAGCCTCCAGTGAGTCCTGATCCTCTACGTGAACCAGCCTCCAGCGAGTCCTGATCCTCTACGTGAACCAGCCTCCAGCGAGTCCTGATCCTCTACGTGAACCAGCCTCCAGCGAGTCCTGATCCTCTACGTCAACCAGCCTCAAGCGAGTCCTGATCCTCTACGTCAACCAGCCTCAAGCGAGTCCTGATCCTCTACGTGAACCAGCCTCCAGCGGGTCCTGATCCTCTACGTGAACCAGCCTCAAGCGAGTCCTGATCCTCTACGTGAACCAGCCTCAAGCGAGTCCTGATCCTCTACGTGAACCAGCCTCAAGCGAGTCCTGATCCTCTACGTGAACCAGCCTCAAGCGAGTCCTGATCCTCTACGTGAACCAGCCTCAAGCGAGTCCTGATCCTCTACGTGAACCAGCCTCAAGCGAGTCCTGATCCTCTACGTGAACCAGCCTCAAGCGAGTCCTGATCCTCTACGTCAACCAGCCTCAAGCGAGTCCTGATCCTCTACGTCAACCAGCCTCAAGCGAGTCCTGATCCTCTACGTGAACCAGCCTCAAGTTAGTCCCCTACATGAACCAGTGGAAGCTCAGTCCTGATCCTACCTGAGAAGAGGTCTGCCACAGCCAGGTTCCCCAGCAGGTAGTAGATGGGGAAGTGGAAGCGTCTGTTCTTCAGAATGGCGGCGATGACCAGGAGGTTGGAGAAGATGACGATGAAGCACACCGTCATGCCCAAAGTGACGATGACGTAGTCGCGGTCCCGCCAGTGGTCGCTGATGTTCTTGCCGCTCAACTCGTAGAAGAACCTGACGGAGCGGTTGTAGTAGCACCCCTCCCGGTCCACAGTGTCGGTGTCCATGTCCGGGATCAGAGCGGCGTTGGAGAACGGGAGGAAGAGTCTAGGTTGCCATCGGGACTCGGCCTCTCTGATGCGGAGGAGGTAGGCGGGACCATCAGACGTGGGGAGGGGGTCCCCCCCCTCGGTCCTGGATGCTCGGGTCCCTGAGGAAACATCTAGAGTCGGTTAAGGACATTGGGGACCATCGCTGAGCCACGATTGCTGAACCCTGGGTTCTTTCTAGGTGCACTCTGTATGTTCTCTCCGGTCTGCGGGGGTTCTCTCGGGGGACTCCCTCAGTCCAAAGACACCTGGTGACTCTAAATTGAATGGTTGTGTGTCTCCATGTCAGCCCTGTGTGACTGGAGACCACCAGTCCAGTGGAGGTGCGGTGAAGATGACTGACTATGCGTGATGATTACATCACATCGGCATCGTGACGTTAGCATCGTGACGTTAGCATCGTGATGGCCTCGTAGTCTCTGCTTTAGCGTCACCTCATTTATAAATCATCTTGAAACAGATATTTGTGGACTCCTGACTCGCTCCTGCAGAATGTTTTTAGTTCATGCTCCTCCAGTGAAACCGGTTCGTGCATCAGACCGAGCGCGTCCCAACAGGACCTCCGACTGTGACGTCACGCGCTTAACAGCTGCCAGCCAACCGCTGCAAACGGGACTCACACTTCCTGCTGGTTCCCTGAGAGAGACACACCTATTGCACAATACAGCTATGTAACTCGATCTCAATCCAAACACACACACACACAGGAGGGGGGAGGAGGAGGGAGGAAGAGGAGGGGGGAGGGGGGAGAAAAACCACCAACTGAAGAATGTAGAGACACTGAGGGAAGGTTAGAGGACAGGAGACGAGGAAACAACATTTCATTGAATCATATATATTTATAATGTTAATGTATTTATTCATATGAATAAATACATTAACATTATAAATAATAACATATAACAATGTAAATAGGACAAACAACAATAGTTATACCAACAATAATAATAATAATGGTAGTACTAATTATAAAACCGTATGAGTAATATAATGCTGCTAATAATAATAATACAACAAAATTAATAAAAGTTAACAATTTAAAATGTGAAACAACAATAATAATAATAATGAGTAGAGGAAATAATGTGCAATAATTATTATTATCAATAAGCACCATCTTTGCAACACAGTTTAAGTATTATCGTGACAAATGGACAATAATTAGAAAATAAAATAATGGGTGAGTGAGTGGGTGGGGCATGCGTGCATGCAGACAAGAATGGGTGGGGCATGCGTGCATGCAGACAAGAAGTGGGTGGGGCATGCGTGCATGCAGACAAGAAGTGGGTGGGGCATGCGTGCATGCAGACAAGAAGTGGGTGGGGCATGCGTGCATGCAGACAAGAAGTGGGTGGGGCATGCATGCATGCAGACAAGAAGTGGGTGGGGCATGCGTGCATGCAGGCAGGCAGGAAGTGGGTGGGGCATGCGTGCATGCAGGCAGGCAGGAAGTGGGTGGGGCATGCGTGCATGCAGACAGGAAGTGGGTGCTTGTCTGAGCTCAAACGTCAGCACATCAGACAGATCAGAGGATTCAATTATTGACGCTAGAGATGAATTTTATTTGGAGTCACATTGTTCTGGTGGAGGTTCTCTGGTTTAAACAAAGTCAAATCTACATTCAGACAGAAGGATCTCCATCTCTTTATTTAAATATGACTTAATCATTCATACAAAAACGTGTGTATTACTCCCATGAACCAAAGCTAGTGAGAGAAGACCACAACACCTCGTTCTCCTCGTGGAGACCCAAAGAGGACATCATGGAACTAGAGTGTATTCATCTCCCAGCACGAGGTCGCTTCAGCTGTAACCTCCATCTGAAGGATACCTGAGGCCTGAGACTAATTAAACAGCCACGGATGTTACGTTACTATATGAATACTTTACTATAATGAGGGTTATTACACACACGGTGGATCTCTACACAGAACCACATTATAGATTTAGATGTATTAGAGATATTAACTTTTCATGTCACAACACCAGACCCCTGACCTCTGACCTCTGACTCCAGCTGACATTGAGAAGTGACGCACAGATCAATGCTCAGTGATTGATTGATTGATTATTCATCTGATATTTGATAGTAGATGAAGTAGATGTTCATGACTTCTCTTCATATTCAGACATTTACGTTTCACACGCAGATAAACTTAAGAGTGAGAAATGAAAAGTTCTTTACAGTTCTAAGAAATCAGAATTTAAGTGAACAAAAGGAGCCAGAAAGGGATTTGAATGAGAAACTGATGATGATGAAGAAGATGAAGAAGATGACGTATTGACTGACGACACAAGTTGACGGCTGAGACAATAAATTAATGTCCAGCTTTGATTAAAACTAGATTCACACCATTAAAAAGGTTTTCAGCGCAATGAAGTGAATGTATTTGTACACGTTAAAAGGCGCGAAGTATTCAGAAGTACACTGAAGTAAAGAGGACAAGCGGGACCTGCGCAGTGAAACACGCACAGGTGAGACCCGCGCCTGGAGGACACGCGGGTTCTGGGGGACGGGCGTGTTCTGGGGGACGGGCGGGCTCTGGGGGACGGACGGGCTCTGGGGGACGGGCGGGTTCTGCAGGAGCCCCACAGGCGCCTCTCGATGAACTCGACTCACCTTTGTTCTTCTGAGTGTCTCGCGTGCGTCGAGGCGCGCTTCCGGTAGATCCGGGTTCCGGTTCGAGTTGAGGAGAAATTAGCGGCTCGGGTCCGGTCGGGGCTCCATTGCTCCGGTTCTTCTCGCTCTTGTGTTCGACCTTTCTGTCCCCTTCGGTCGGGTCGTCCGTCGCTTCCGGTCTACTTTGGGCGGGTTGTTACCTGCGCGGAGGGATCTGCGCTGCGAGAGCAGACAAGGTGCGGCTCGTGCTCCTCGCTGTGGGACCGAGAAGGAGGCGGAGCTGCTGCTGCGGCCCCTCCTCCTCCTGCTGCTCTTCCTCCTCCCTGTGCTTCACCTGCTCCTCTTCCTCCTGCTCCTTTACCTCCTTCTTCATCTTCATCCTCCTTCATCCTCTTTTAAAGTAAAACTTAAAACGTTCCTCTTTGATTGTGCCTATAGTTAGGGCTGGCTCAGGTTAGTCCGGACCAGCCCTTAGTTAAGCTGCTATAGGCTTAGAATGCCGGGGGAATTCTTAGGACACACCGAGCTCCTCTCTCACGCTCTCGTTCTACCATAATTCAAGTTTTATTAATGCACATGACTAATTCAGCTTCTTTCCGGGAGTTTTTTTTGTGCTTTCGCCCCTATCAGGTCTCCATAGATCGTGGTTCCTTCAGGACCCTGGTCCTGACACCTACTGTGGCCCTGCTGACGCCTGCTGCTGCCATCATCATCATCATCATCATTATTTTAGATATTAATCATATTACTTTACTCATAAACCAACATTACCCTCTCCTAAAATCTCTGTGCTCTCCCTCCCCACAGGATTCTGTGGATGGTGGTTCTATCTGATGGTGGTTCTATGTGATGGTGGTTCTATCTGATGGTGGTTGCCTCTGCAGTGGTCCTGCTGTGCGCCTGGCTTACTACTCACAGTTACTTGAATCATTTCTGTCATATAGTCTCATGTATTATACATTGTTCATTCTGTACACATGGCATCCATTGTAGTCTGTCCATCCCGGGAGTGGGATCCCTCCTCTGACGTTCTCCCTAAGGTTTCTTCCCTTTTTTTCCCTCTTGTAAGGGTTTTTTCATTTTTTGGGGAGTTTTTCCTGTGCCGATGGTGGGTTTCGGGGCAGAGGATGTCGTATGTGTACAGACTGTAAAGCCCTCTGAGGCAAATTTGTAATTTGCGATTCTGGGCTATACAAAATAAAATGACTTGACTTGACTCAATGTGCTTCACCTGCTCCTCTTCCTCCTGCTCCTTTACCTCCTTCTTCATCCTCCTCCTCCTCCTCCAGATGCTCTTCCTCCTCCCTGTGCTTCACCTGCTCCTCTTCGTCCTGCTCCTTTACCTCCTTCTTCATCTTCATCCTCCTCCTGATGCTCTTCCTCCTCCCTGTGCTTCACCTGCTCCTCTTCCTCCTGCTCCTTTACCTCCTTCTTCATCTTCATCCTCCTCCTGATGCTCTTCCTCCTCCCTGTGCTTCACCTGCTCCTCTTCCTCCTGCTCCTTTACCTCCTTCTTCATCCTCCTCCTCCTCCTGATGCTCTTCCTCCTCCCTGTGCTTCACCTGCTCCTCTTCCTCCTGCTCCTTTACCTCCTTCTTCATCCTCCTCCTCCTCCTGATGCTCTTCCTCCTCCCTGTGCTTCACCTGCTCCTCTTCCTCCTGCTCCTTTACCTCCTTCTTCATCCTCCTCCTCCTCCTGATGCTCTTCCTCCTCCCTGTGCTTCACCTGCTCCTCTTCCTCCTGCTCCTTTACCCCCTTCTTCATCCTCCTCCTCCTCCTGCTGCGGCTGCTCCACCTGCTTCTCTTCGTCCTCCTCTTAATCCTCTACATCCTCCTGCTGCTGCTCCTCTTCCTCCTGCTTCCTCTGCTCCTCTTCATTGCCCCTCTCCTTCCAGCACCTCCTCATCCACGTGCTTCTGCTTTTCCATACGGCTCCTCCCTCTTCTTCACTGGCTCCTCCCCCTGCTCCTCCTGAACGATCCCACTTAAATAGAAAAAGCGTATAAGAAGGGATCATATCACCATGGAAACAGAAATATAGAAGAAGCATCATTTTACTTTTAGTCCACAGATTAATTCGTTAATAAGCAAATAAGAGATTTATCTGAAAGTAACTTTGGATTCTACAGACACAAACAGACAAAATCACATTTATGTTTTAATTCCAAGAATTCAAGAGAAGAAATATAAATGTACCCTGAATTAAAAGTCTCAACCCTTCTTAAAACAGGGTGTTACCTGGAACATGGAGATGAGATGTGATGCACCATGACATGATATTTGTACAGCCCAAAACCCTGAATCCCAAATCAGTCTTAAGAGAACTTTACAGTCCATCACATAGAACCACCATCACATAGAACCACCATCAGGTAGGACCACCATCACATAGAACCACCATCAGGTAGAACCACCATCAGGTAGAACCACCATCACATAGAACCACCATCACATAGAACCACCATCAGACAGAACCACCATCAGGTAGAACCACCATCACATAGAACCACCATCAGATAGAACCACCATCAGATAGAACCACCATCAGGTAGAACCACCATCACATAGAACCACCATCAGGTAGGACCACCATCACATAGAACCACCATCAGGTAGAACCACCATCACACAGAACCACCATCAGGTAGAACCACCATCACATAGAACCACCATCAGATAGAACCACCATCAGATAGAACCACCATCAGGTAGAACCACCATCAGATAGAACCACCATCACACAGAACCACCATCAGATAGAACCACCATCACACAGAACCACCATCAGATAGAACCACCATCAGGTAGAACCACCATCAGGTAGAACCACCATCACATAGAACCACCATCAGGTAGAACCACCATCAGGTAGAACCACCATCACATAGAACCACCATCTTCAATTTAAGGTACTTCAAAAAAAGAAAGGAGAAGTGACATTTTGTGCGTCCGTGTTGTTCACCACCGTTTCCCCTCGTTCACACAGCAGCCTCCACATCTGCACGCCAGTTTCTCAAAAGCCTTCGTTGTTCCAACAAGGATTTGTTCCGTCTTGCCTCTCTGACCTCTGACCTCGAGTCTCTCAGTGGAAACGTTTCAGTGGACGTCACCAAGTCTTCTTCTCTTGGACAGACTGAAGAGTTACTTCATGAATTCCCGTTAGCTCGTGTGTAACTAATTAACTCTCTTATAGTTAAACCAAACTGTAGTAACAGCTTGTTGAGTTAAACTCTTTCATCCATTTTGACCAAACAAGTTGTTTCTCATTTGTAAACGTGTTTTGGATCTATGATCATTAATTGCACCGACAGATATTCTGTGTTCGTTCGTAGTCTCACCCGAACATTTTATCAGTTAATGAAGACATTTATCAACTTATTTTCTTTATTCCTTCATCTTGAGGTTAAAATAGCGGATCTGCGTGTTTCTAGAATCACAGAAACATATAAGTTCTCTCTCCTGTGTGTGTCTGTGTCTGTGTGTGTCTGTCTGTGTGTGTGTCTGTGTGTTTCACTTCCCTCATCATGTGAGGTCTCAGCATTGGTGGCGTCTCCCCCTCACATGGAGCCTCCTCCTCACCCGACTCACACCGATCAGGTTTCACCATGTGGGACCTGCAGCTTTGGCAGCGTTGCCGTTGGTTCGTGTGGTGAGAGGAGGCCTCCATCATCCCTCCATCATCCCTCCATCATCCCTCCATCATCCCTCCATCATCCCTCCATCATCCCACCATCAACCCTCCATCATCCCTCCATCATCCCTCCATCAACGTAAGGGGTGCAGACAAGTGTGTGGGTTCAATTGCACGACTCGGAGACACAAGAAGGTGCAGTTAACCAACTTTACTGTTGGATGGCAGTACAAACACGGGTGTAAGAATCCGACAGGAGGCAGGCAGGTGCAAAGTTCGTAAACGTTCCGGTCCAAGGTCGGTACACGGGCAGGCAGTCGATCACCAGGCAAGGTATCCGGCAGGGAAAAGGCAGAGACGTAACTGGTTAACCAGGCAGGGGTCGGTAACAGGGAGGCTATCAGGAGTAAATGCTGGAACGCTAGGAACATGGTGTATCAAAGACGAACTGGCAACAGAGGACAGGAACCCACAGACTAAATACACCGGGTGATGAGGGCCAGGTGCAAACAATCAGGGAGGGGCTGACAATCACCCAGGTGGAACCCACACACCTGAGGGGGGGAGGAGTCTGAAACGAGAGTTGAGTAAACAATAACACATAACCGAAGAATTATAAATAGCCCGCCAACTTAACTTAATACTCAGGGCTGGACATAACAATCAACCCTCCATCAACCCTCCATCATCCCTCCATCACCCCTCCATCATCCCTCCATCATCCCTCCATCACCCCTCCATCAACCCTCCATCATCCCTCCATCATCCCTCCATCAACCCTCCATCATCCCTCCATCATCCCTCCATCACCCCTCCATCAACCCTCCATCACCCCTCCATCATCCCTCCATCAACCCTCCATCATCCCTCCATCACCCCTCCATCATCCCTCCATCAACCCTCCATCAACCCTCCATCAACCCTCCATCACCCCTCCATCATCCCTCCATCATCCCTCCATCACCCCTCCATCAACCCTCCATCACCCCTCCATCATCCCTCCATCAACCCTCCATCATCCCTCCATCACCCCTCCATCATCCCTCCATCACCCCTCCATCAACCCTCCATCATCCCTCCATCATCCCTCCATCACCCCTCCATCATCCCTCCATCAACCCTCCATCATCCCTCCATCAACCCTCCATCAACCCTCCATCATCCCTCCATCATCCCTCCATCAACCCTCCATCACCCCTCCATCATCCCTCCATCAACCCTCCATCAACCCTCCATCAACCCTCCATCACCCCTCCATCATCCCTCCATCATCCCTCCATCACCCCTCCATCAACCCTCCATCACCCCTCCATCATCCCTCCATCAACCCTCCATCATCCCTCCATCACCCCTCCATCATCCCTCCATCACCCCTCCATCAACCCTCCATCATCCCTCCATCATCCCTCCATCACCCCTCCATCATCCCTCCATCAACCCTCCATCATCCCTCCATCAACCCTCCATCAACCCTCCATCACCCCTCCATCATCCCTCCATCATCCCTCCATCAACCCTCCATCATCCCTCCATCAACCCTCCATCAACCCTCCATCATCCCTCCATCACCCCTCCATCATCCCTCCATCACCCCTCCATCATCCCTCCATCATCCCTCCATCAACCCTCCATCATCCCTCCATCAACCCTCCATCAACCCTCCATCATCCCTCCATCAACCCTCCATCACCCCTCCATCACCCCTCCATCATCCCTCCATCACCCCTCCATCAACCCTCCATCAACCCTCCATCATCCCTCCATCACCCCTCCATCATCCCTCCATCATCCCTCCATCAACCCTCCATCATCCCTCCATCAACCCTCCATCATCCCTCCATCATCCCTCCATCATCCCTCCATCACCCCTCCATCAACCCTCCATCATCCCTCCATCATCCCTCCATCAACCCTCCATCATCCCTCCATCAACCCTCCATCACCCCTCCATCAACCCTCCATCATCCCTCCATCATCCCTCCATCATCCCTCCATCACCCCTCCATCATCCCTCCATCACCCCTCCATCATCCCTCCATCATCCCTCCATCACCCCTCCATCAACCCTCCATAAACCCTCCATCACCCCTCCATCATCCCTCCATCAACCCTCCATCATCCCTCCATCACCCCTCCATCAACCCTCCATAAACCCTCCATCACCCCTCCATCATCCCTCCATCAACCCTCCATCAACCCTCCATCAACCCTCCATAAACCCTCCATCACCCCTCCATCATCCCTCCATCAACCCTCCATCACCCCTCCATCACCCCTCCATCATCCCTCCATCACCCCTCCATCAACCCTCCATAAACCCTCCATCACCCCTCCATCATCCCTCCATCAACCCTCCATCATCCCTCCATCATCCCTCCATCACCCCTTCACTCTCTCAGACACGTGGCCGAACCGTCATGCTGTTCAGAAAGCTGTGTGTCTGTGTGTGTGTGTGTGTTGGTCTGTGTTGTGTGATCATCAGCTGGTGATTCATCTAATAAAACCACGTCTTGATGAATGATGATGAGGAGGTCAAACACACCAGCACGTATCACAGCGCTCTGTCTCCCAGCAGTAGTTGTTATACACGTGTGAAGGCCGTCCTCAGTCGCAGGAACGAGAAGCTGCAAACCAAGTTGGGGTAAGAACCCAGGTTAAGATGGAGCAACACACGGTTCCTTTGTTCCAGCGTCTGTGTGGGAGTTCTTCACACACATTAAATCACTCCTTTAGCATTCGATTATGTTACAACATATTTTTACCACTACAGGCTTCACATGGCGGCGCTGAGTGAGCAGGCCTCACAGCCGTGGAGGCGCGTGGTGATGGACACACAAAGACTTTTGTGTGCAAAGGTCTTGTTTCGTCTGAGCCTCCCAAAGGCAACTGGTGCTTGTTGGATCGTGCTCTGGACCTCGCTGTCCCTGTTACTGTCCTCAGAGACGATGCTGCCCAGCTACTTGGTTGGTGCTCCACTGACGGGCTGCTCCTGTTGGGTGATGTTGATGGTCAGTCCATCCTGCTGTAGGCCTTCACAGCTGCATCCAGGACAGCCTGGAGGTCTCGTGGACTGTGAGCCATACTGCAGCTCTAGGACCCTCACGCTGTGCCGCTTGGTGGTCAATTACGACCTCCTGATGTTGAAGAGGTCATCTAGCCTTTAAACTGCTGTCAGCCCACCACTGTTGTCCTCATTTCCCTTATGGAGAAGCTGGGTGACGCATAGCAGGAAGACGTTAAAGGGCACTGAGGCTGGCACACGGGGGAGGAGACTCTTGTCCTCCTGTAGTCACCATGAAGCTGTGGTAGGACGTTAGTAGGCCATCCAAACCGGAGTAGGATGTCCCACAAAATGTCTCTCTGTGTCAAAGCCTTTGCAGAGGTCAATGAACGTACTCAGGTCTTGTTGTTGCTCCCTGCTCTTTTCCTGGACTTGCCGGGCTGAGGAGACCATGTCAACTGTCCTGTTCTTTCTGAAGCTGTGATTCTGGGAGCGACGACTCGTGACAGAACCTCCAGGGAGGTCGGGGGTTGGTTGAGGTTGTCAATAGGTGTAAATTGAGGCATTTGATCTGGGGCGGTGTGGTCTGCTTCAGACGGGCAGTCTGAGCGTCTCCCAGCAGACCCGCGCTTCGGGGTGGGGGGGCGTACGCTCCTGTGGCCTTTGGCCATGACCACCTGGTGGTCCAGCATCCTGCACCTCTCATGGTCCGGCACCCGAGCGCGTCGCTGACGTCACAACGTCTCGATTTCTTCTTCTTCGACCGCAGGAGCGGAAGGAGCCCACGGGTGCGGCATCCTGTCCAGGTGCGAGTTGAGTGGACATCTTCTCCTCCTCAGCTTGGGGCGAGCAGTGGGGCAGCGACCAGTAACCTGTGCCACCTGACCAGAAGCTCCCAGTTTAGTCCCAGTCTAAACCCTAAACCTGCCCCCCCACCGCCAGTCTTCAACCAGATGTGATCCAGAGGTAGTTGGCATCACCGTTGCCATGGTGAGGTACATCTGGTGGGTGAGGACGACAGCTCCTCACGCCGGCCTCCGGGAGCAGCCTCGCCAAACCAGGGGGTCACCATGGCAACGGGACCGTGTGGGGTCATGTGACTCTTTGTCTCAGCCACAAACATCCGGGACATTATTCTACATCAGTACAGAATAAAGTACATCATGTACCTCCGAGGTGTAGTACAGAATAAAGTACATCATGTACCTCCGAGGTGTAGTACAGAATAAAGTACATCATGTACCTCCGAGGTGTAGTACAGAATAAAGTTTCAGTATTGGTAGTGGTACGGCGTAAAAATACTTTGTTGAATAGCACTTAACCAATATTAAGATTAGTACCATAATGATTAGTAATATTTGTGTACTTCATGTACTTAACCCCCCCACACACACACGTTCAGAACTCTGACACACGAATATTGTTTTTAAATATTATTTTAATACTTTTCTTAAAAAATACGGTCTATGATGTGACCTCACTCACCGACAGCTTCTTCAAATAAATCAAGAGGGAAAAGAAATGAAATAAAAACACACAAATCCACGCCGGTTACCGTGACAACGGGAAGCAAGAAGTAATTGTACAACGTGTCGGGGAGGAAAACAAAAAGAAAAAAAGAGTAAAAAAAAAGAAAAACTGGAGGAACTTCAGGTTTAAAACGTAGAAATTAAATATCAATAAAACCTTTAATATAAAGTGAGAAGATCGACACGGTAAAAAAAAAGGACAAGAAACAGGAAGCAGGAAACAAGGGAACCCGCAGAACGCCGCCGCCGTAGAAAAGGACTTGATCTTCTTTACAGTAAATTCTACAAAACACACAAACCAACGCGGCCCCTCAGTTGTATAGAATATCCATACATATATAATATATATATATATTATACTATATTATATATACTGTTTGTATATTATATATATATAGTACTCATATAATATCCATATAACATAAATATAATATCCATATATATATATAGTACTCATATAATATCCATATATTATTGCATGTATTCATGTGTGCATCACGTGGATGATTGTTAGCTTACAGAGCGCTAAGGCAAAAGGTCTCTGAGGATCAAAGTGGTCCCACAAAGGAACCGCCTGAAACCCGTCATAAAATATCTAAATATATACACACATTATTTATATATACGTATATATATATGATTAGTATTTTTTCTATTTTCACTTTTTCTGCTCACATGACACAAGCCAGCTGTTGCAAATACTAGAGACAGTTACTATCAACAGTGTGTGTTTGTGCGCACGCACGCACATGAGCCAGTGCATTGTGGGTAAAGTGTGTCCGTCCCTCAGAACAGATTCTCTTCAAAAATGGCCATCAGGTCGCTCTGGAAGTTGATGTCGATGGTGTCGGCCATCTGTGGGGAGAGAGGAGACAGTGAGGTACTTCTGTGTACTTCTACCCAGCGTACTAATGTCTCTCTCTAGTGGTGTAGAATGATCCCCCCCCCCCCCACAAGGACACGCAACAGTCAATACGTCTTGGACCGATATTACTTTAGCAGGACTCTGCAGGTACTCGTGTGTTTCCACTGCAGTAGTACACACAAGTACTACATACAACAACACTTGTCAAACGCGTTGTGCGTACCGCCTCTTTGCGGCGCCTCTCCTGCTCGCGGCGGCGCGCCATCTCCCGCTGGTCGATGGGCGGGGGCGTGGCCTGTGGGGAGCGAGTGGGCGGGCTGGAGGCTGGAGGGGTGGGGGCCGGCGGGGACGGTTGCTCGGGGCAACGGGTCTCTTCTTGCAATCGAGGCGTCTGCTCCACGAGCTCGTCGTCGTCGTCACGGTTACTGGATGAAAAAGAAACGTTGATACTCTGAGCGACTCACGGTACCCACAATGCAACATTCCGAGGACACTGTGTGACGGCGCGATCAGCTCACGGCTCCCGAGCAGCACCTACCGCAGCTTCTCCTGCTCCCTGCGGACCTGCTGCGCCCTCAGCTGCTTCTCGCGCGCCGCCCGTCTGAACTGCTCGAAGCTGTCGCTGGAGGAGCGGCCCGAGGAGGCCGGCGTGGACTGAGACCTCTGAGCCAGGCTGGCCCAGGAGCCCATGTTCTTCAGCTTGGCCTCCTGGGAGACCACGGGAGAGTTGGGTGGACGGGGGGAACACGACAGCAACGACAGCGTCGGGCTTCGTATCAAACGCACCTGGCTTTTCTTTGGCGCCGTTGCTTTGGGCTCCTGCTTGACTTTGAGGTCTTGCTGGGCGGAGGTCGGTGCCGGGGCGTCTGGGACGCGATGGCGAGAAACGTCCACGAGCTTCAGGTCTGATGATAGCGGACAGAAAGGAGCGTTAGACACACGCGTGTACCGGCCGACCCATGAGGAGCGCTGCGTGACTTGTAATGGACGCCGTAGATCGGCGGACGGAGGCGGGACAGAGGAACATCTCAGCGCCGGGTGGCCAAGACTCGGTTTCACCTTCACGCCCCGTCTAAGCCAGTTGACCCCCCCTGAGGAGCCTTTGTACACACAGCGCTCGCATCCTCATGTAGAGCAGCAGAACGGCTCCTGAAGACCAAGGCGGGGACTCACTGTGCCTGCCGTCGTGTTTGTGCGCGTCGCAGCGGGTGGGCGGGCTGAAGGGCGGCGGGGGGGGTTCCTCCTCTTTGACCGCCACAGGGTGAGACTTCTGCTCCTGCAGGAGCACACACCAGTTACCTTATGGGGGGGGGAGAAGGTGGGCTCCCCCTCTCAGGAGCTCACTCACGTGCTTCCTGGTCTGGGGGGGCGAGTCTCGGCCCAGCGGCTGGAACTGAGACAACTGAGGAGAACGAATCATCCGGGGAGACGGAACCTGCGGCAGACAACCTGAAAAACAGGAAGTGGAAGTGAGACGACATCCCGTTTGACTGAAGAGTGAAACCAACGGGACCACAAAGAGGCGTCACCTGCTGAGAAGGAATCTGCTCTGCTGCGAGGCGACTGCTGCAGGGCCCCTCCCCTCTGCTGCTGCGCCGCCGCGTGAGGGAACGGGGGGCGCGTGTGGGCGTGGCCTGAGGCGTGTGTCTGAGCCGGGGCCGGGCCGGGCGCGGTCACGGCCTGCGGGTGCAGCGCAGGCGGCAGCTGGGGGCGGGGCAGCGCGGGCGGCGGCTGCACGGGGGGCCGAGCCTGCAGCGACTGCAAGAAGGTGTGGACCTGACTGAGGGGCGGGGTTTGAGGAGCGGCGGGCGCCAGCTCCTCGTCGTCCTCCAGCAGGGCTTGCGGCGGTTGCGCCGAGAGGGTTCCCAGGAAGCCGTGTGAGGGGGGCGACGGGACACAGGGGCGGGGGACGGGCGGGAGGAGGGCGAGCGGCAGCGAGGGCTGGAGCTGGGGCGAGGGGGGCGGGGGCAGCAGCGACGGGGGAGGAGCCTGCAGGGCTTTGGGAGGCATGGGCGCTGCTCTGCTGCTGGGCCGAGACGGTTGCTGGGGGAGAGCGTTGTGGGTCGCTGCAACAAGACCAGAGAGAAGAAGAACATGTTGATCCAACAACCACTCACCTGTACCAGTGGTGACATACACCAATACGTGGGCGCACACCTGGAGACGGTGTGGCGGGGGGCAGGGGGAGGAACGGGTGGGTCCCGGGGGGGGCGGTGGCGTGAAGGAGGCCGCCCATGGCGGTGGCGGTCGGATCGGGCTCGGCGTCGGATCGCAGGTGAGCGTTGATGAACTGAGCCAGAGGATCAAAGCCGGACGCGTCCAGAGACGGGGCCGCGGCAGGGGGGGGCGGTTTGGACTGGACCGCCGGAGGACGGGTGTGGGGGGGGGGAGGAGGACTGGAGCCCTTGGTGCCTTTGACCGTCGGCATCTTCTTCTGCAGCTTGGGAACCAGCCCTGCTGAGAGACACGACACCCCCCCGTCAGCTACAACATCTGGTTCCTCACAGGGGGGAGAGGGGGGGGGGGGGGGGGAGAGAGAGAGGGAGAGGGAGGGTGAATAGAGGGAGAGAGAGAATAGACGCGGTCGTGGTCATTAGTTCATTCACTTATTTTTGTGCAGGTTGTTGCTTAATGTTGTTAAATATGTTTAAACTTAAATAAATTGCCTGTACACGTTGTTGTGTCTCGTCGCATTAATTTGTCCTGTTGTTGACGCGTCTTAATGAGCAACCAGATATTCAGATATGTGTGTTTTTAAAGCGAATATTCAAACGTCATTTTGACAGCCCTCCTTCACAGAGGAATCTCTACAGCGGAGGTTTGTGCTACGAGCTAAATGCTAAATGCACGTGGTGCCACACTGGCTGCCTCCTTATAACCTCGCTTATCTAGAACGAGTTGTAAATCGCCTTATTTGATCAAATTGCACTTTCTTGCTTCTTGTTCTTCTGAGTTTGTTTCCTTATGGTTGAACTGTTCTTATTTATTAAAGTCGCTTTGGATAAAAGCGTCAGATAAATGACATGTGATGCTTCAACAGGACCGGGGACTAAAGCGTCTCCGTCCTCTCTGGGACCCGTTACCATTCTCAGAGTCTTCGCTGTCGGACGAGTCGCTGCTGCCTGAAGACGAGGATCCCGTCTTCACCTTCGGCACCTTTGTCGCCTCCACAGGTTTTTCTCCTGAAAACAAAAGAACGTCAGCGGGAAGCTGGAAGGTAATTTACCAGGAGGACAGTACACACACGCACACAATATATATATATATATAATATAATATATATATATATATATATAATGAAATATTTTATTGCGTTAATCTCATCCACAATAATCTCCCAGATCAACACGTTAACGTTGACAGCCCTGATAAAACTGTGTGTATATAAATATATATAAATATACACACAGAACGTTGCCGTGACGACATGACGGGAAGTCGTCCTACCTGAGGGGCTCTTCCTCCTCTTCTTCAGGCAGCTGGAGACGTACTTCTCCAGCTCTCTCAGCGTGGACGGCTTCAGCGTCTCAAAGTCGATCTCGATCTCGTCCGGGTTCGAGTTCTTCAGGGACGGCTCCCTGGTCTGGATGATGTGAACCACGCGGCCCAGTTTGTCTCCGGGCAGCTTGTTGATGTCCAGGCTCAGCTGGCGCTTCTCCTCGTAGGACATGGGCGTGCACCGGTCGGAGGACACGCCCCCAAACACACCTGCAGGGGAAGGGGGGGGGGTTACAGCAGGTGGATGGGCAGAAACCCAAAGACGTGTCCTGAGATGCTCACGTACCCGGATCTTCTTCTGCCTCCAGCGAGGCCGAGGGGACCAGGGGCGTCGGCTCAGGCGGGGGGGGGGCGAGCGGTCGGATGTTCTTAACATCCTTCCTGTGTCGATGGACAAACAAAGATAAGCTCCGCCCTTCAACGCGGTCACAACGCCCGCACCGTGACCCGGCCTACCTGGGCTTCTTCCTCTCCTTCCTCACGGCAACGGGCTCCTTGCTGCTCTTGATCTTCTTGCCGGTCGTGAGGGTCACGGAGGGGGGCGGGGCCTCCGCAGGTTCCTCCGCCATCTTCTTTTTTTGCCGCTCCTTCTTCTTCTCCCTCTCCTTCTTTTTGGGTTTGCAGGCGGGGGGCTGCGAGAGCGCCGCCAGCTGCTCGTGCACAGCTTTAAGCTGGACGACACACACAGCGGTGAGAAGAAGGACAGCGAGCAGCGAGCTTCACCCCCCCCCTCATTCCCCAGCCGCTGACCTGTTCCTGTAACTCGGCCAGTCGGTGCTGCCTCTCGTGCTCCGAGTCGCCCCCCGAGGACTCGGACTCCGAGCTGTAGTTGTCGGAGATGCCAGGAAGAGGCGGGGCTTGCCGGGCCGAGAGGGCGGCGGGGTGGAGGGCCGACGACGGGGTGGGAACGGGGGCCGCCTCCTCCGGCTCGTCTGGCATTTTGGCAAAACGCATCTCGAACACGTCCTGTCAAGGTGGAGAAACAGTGAGCTCCACCTGCAGCACCATCAGGAGAAGCGCACACACACACACACACACACACATCACCTGTAGCTTGCGCGCCATGCCCACCACGTCGTGTTCGGGGGGGTTGTACTTGTAACAGTTGGAGAACATCAAGCGGACGTCTGCTGCAAACTCCTGAGCGTCTCTGTACTGCCGCGTGTCCAGCTTCCTCTGAAGGAGACAAAGCGTTAGACTACTGGACGCCCCGCGTCCTCCTGCTGATAGCTGGCGTCCCGATGGTCACCTTGATGTTGCTGAGGTCCATGGGGTGCTTGATGATGTCGTGGTAGTCATGGAGGCCGAGGGCCTTGGCGTCCACGGGCTTGTAGAAGGGCCACGCGTAGCCCACGTGCTTCTTGGAGAGCATCTCCCTGACGAGCCGCGCGCAGCAACGCATCTGCTCCTGCCGCTTCTGGCCGGCCGCCGCCGCCGCCCGCTCCGACCCGCCTCCCGCGTGGTGCTGGGAGTCCGGCTGCGACGTGTCTTTTTTGGGCGTCTTGGATGGGCGGATGCTGTCCCGCCACGGCCGAGCCTCAGCACAGACGGGGGGGGACGCGCTCAGCTGGTCGTTGGCGGTGGGCGTGGTGGTGTCAGCTTTCCTCTTCTGGCTCTTCCTCTGCTGCTGGAACAGAAACAGGTTAGAAAACCAGCAGGTGGGGGGGGGGCAGGTCCGTCTCAGAGGGACAGACACCTCTCTGTCTCCCAACATTATACCGGGGGCTCCCCCCTCCCCAGAATGAGCCCTGAACATGCACGGCGAGGTGTGTCTCCTCACCTTGATGAGGGCGGGGGGGCTCTGCAGCGCGGGAGCAGGGGGGAGGCCCGGGTGCGTCAGAGGGGGGACGGAGGTCACGCCCTGAGCCGGCGTGGAGAGGGGGAACGGGGGGCCCAGGTGGGGTGCGTGGGAGCTGGGCGTGGGGGTCCCCCGCGGGGGCTGAGACAGGGTCAGGGCGGGGGGGCCCTGGGGGGGGGGCACAGCGCGGGTCTGCGGCGTGTTGGAGGGAGACGAGAAGCCCCGGGGGGCGTGGGGGGTGGTGCAGGGGGACGACGAGTCCTGCCCCGAATCCGACTTGGTGGTCAAACCTGGATGGAACGAATAAAATCATCAACCAAAGGGTGGGGGGGGGGGGGCTCGTCTGCTCAGGCTCTGGACCTGTACCTGGCTCCCGCCGGCCCCCACGCCGGCCCTTGGTGACCACGGCGATCTCAGTCTCCTCCTGCGGCATCTCCGTGATCTTGTGGAGGAAGACCTTCTCCAGGGCCTTCGCCATCAGGACGATGTCATCGCCGGGCTGCACACACACACACACACACACACACACACACACACACACACACACACACACACACACACACACACACACACGCGTACGTTCAGGAGGTCTGTGAGCGGCCTCCTGGTGCCTGAAGGCGGCGCTCCGCCCGGCTGACCTTGTTGTAGATGTAGCAGTTGGTGAACATGGTGTTGAAGTCCTGGATGCACTCGTGGGCGTTCCAGTAGTGGTGGTTCTCCAGACGCTTCTTTATGGTGCCCATGTCCATGGGGATCTTGATGATCTTGTAGTAGTCCTTCAGGGATCAGAAAGCAACCATTGGTCAGCTGTTAGAGGCTTCATGGGACAGAGTGCGGTTCACGTCTCAGCTGCTCCTCTACAGAGAAGAACCTTCATGTTACGTAGGTCTCATTGGGACCCAAAAAGAAGCATCTGAACGACGTGGTAGAAGGTGTCGGTGTGGAGTTCTTTGAAGGAGCAGAACACGGTGAATTAGATGTTCACCTAGCAGCGTTTCATGTGTATGTGTATTTGCTTATAAAGCCCACATTTTGACCACAGAAGAAGATGAAGTCCCCTGATTGATTTAAAAGTCATTCAATAGGGCAACTTGCTAAACACAGAGAGGTGACTCACAGGTAAGCCCAGCTTGATGGTGTCTACGGGAGCCTGGAAGGGCCACGCAAAGTTGTGTTTCCACAGCGTCTTCAGCACCTCTTTGAGCAGGAACTGAGAAAAACAACACGCAGCAGAAACCCTCAGACTGGGCACGCAGACAGGCGACCTCAGAGAGCGTTCCCGCGCTGAGCGGGACCAGTACCTGCAGCTGGTTGGTCTGTCGCTTGGGTCGGGAGGGGCTCCATATTTCGGGGGGCGCGGCGTTGAAGGCCAGGGGCGGGGGGGCCGGGGGGGGGTCGTGGCTGCTGCCGGCCTCCGGCCCGTCTCCCATCGCCGTGGAGGCTTGCAGTGACTGAGCAGACAGTTTGAGCGGATAGGACATGGCGGGGCCCGGTGGGAGGGGGGGGGCCCTCAGGCCATTACAGTCCTCACTTGGGTCTCTGCGGGGGGGGGGGCAAGAACAGCATCATTTCATCATCGGTGTAACCACTTGTTTACCATCAAAGTGGAAATTGAATTCGGGCTCAGGAAAATCATTGCCGATGTCTGGAATAAATCCAGATGTTGTATATTAATAATGATCAGTTTAACTTGACCTAAATGACATCAACAACGACGTCATACTTTTCTATTATGTTCTATTCATTTATGTATTTATTTTTCCATCCATCTAGATGAACATTTACTCGAGACTCACATGTTTGTCGCTGTACAGCTGTGGTTTAATCCAGATGTGCGATCATAGCTCGGCCGAGCAGGCGGAGATTTCCTGTACGGCCAGATCGAGGAATGTGCGTCCCACCTGAGAGAGAGGCAGACGTCAGTCTCTGTGACACAAGCAAACAACCTGCAGACAACCTGCAGACAACAGGTAAACAACCTGCAGACAACAGGTAAACAACCTGCAGACAACAGGTAAACAACCAGCAGACAACCTGCAGACAACAGGTAAACAACCTCCAAACAACCTGCAGACAACAGGCAAACAACCTGCAGACAACCTGCAGACAACAGGCAAACAACAGGTAAACAACCTGCAAACAACCTGGAAACAGGGAGACATCAGGTGAACAACCTTCGCAGGCGGAGTCCCACTCCTTCATCACACCTGTGAAGTCACCTCCACCCACCTCATCTAAAAACAGGGCTCACCTTATATTCAGCTGACCCTGAATCAGTTTCTAATGATGTATGACTCTCCTTTAATATAGGAAAGGTGCATTCATGCTTCCTTCATTGACTCCTTCAGCATAGGAAAGGCGTTGTTGTAACTAGTCGATGCTCAGACACGGACAGTTAGGAACCGTGTTCTGTGTGACGACCCCTCGGGTTCTTTGAGAATTCCTTCTTACGTTTACATTCCCGCCTGGTTAATAAAGTCATACTTTTAATCTGAGAAGACACAACAGATCTCAGGGGAGCTTCTCTGTGCTCCGTCTCCTGGAGGTTTTTGTTTCACGTTCAGCGACATCACAACTACGTGAGTCATCTCCTCACTCCTTGTGAATTATCCTTACAACCTTTCCTTAATCCTCAGGGGGAGAAGTTGTTAGGAAAGGAGATGTTGAGGTAACCACAGCCACGGAGACATTATCTCAAGAGTTAGACATTTGGAGCGAATAGTGGCGCTACTGGAAACATCTGGATATATTTGGATAAGTTTAATACAGGTATGTTCTTATTTTCACTGAGCAAAGCCTAAACGCATCATCACGTAACCACACTAAGGTTTTATGGATGAACTCGGACCTTCAGCTATCGAGAGGTTCTCTGATAAAGAATGTTGTGGAGCTCAAAGGTCTGTTTACTTTATGCACAAGGTTGTCTTCTACAATGGTCTCCATGGCAACGCCAACTGAACTGCATCTCACAGGTAGATGATCCAGCCAACGGGATATAAAAAGGACATTGAATGCAACACAAACAATACGGCAGAAACATTAGATCACACTTCAGTGATCAACCACGTGTCTACTTGATACAGACACTTAACGTCGCGCACTTTCAGTTCGCCGGGGTTCATTTCCACCGCGTCCTCTACTGCCGTAAAGTACTAGAATACATCGTAAAGGCTGATAATCTGGTCACGTCAGTGTCGCAGCTGTCACTTTTGACACGTGAATGAATTACTCAACATTCATCCGCCATCATCACCATCATCTACTGTCCCGCGCCGACGTTACCCGGTGACGCGCTGGCGGCCTCGCGAGGCGGCGCGGACCAGCGGGTCCCTTTAATCACGGCCGCCTCCGCTAACCTTCCGTGTCAGCGCGCCGCCATGTTTCCCCGCTGAGCGCAGGCTGACAGCTCGCACGTAAACGGCCTCTCGGAATACAGCGCGCGTACGTAACGTCACGAGCGTAAGCGACGCCGCCGACAGGACGTAAACCCGCGTCGCGAATACGTTCGTTCGGGGCTACAAACAAACAGCCTAGCAGCTAGCTGGTTAGCACGCAAGCGACCCGCGGGCCAGAACGGGCGGGCGGTGACAGCGCGGAGCGACTTCCGCGCGAGGACGACGCCGACGTCGCGCGGCCACACCAAAGCCCGCCATTTTAAAGCCACCGCGAGGGACGCGTCCCGGCTGGGACCGGGAGGCCTGCGGGGGGGGGGGGGACACACCGTTCCCCGCGAGCCCCGAGCGCACGCTGACAGCCAGCGACTCGCGCCGCCGCCGCCCGCGCGCGGCCCCCCGCGCCGAGCCGAGCCGAGCCGGGATAAGAGCACACCTTTACTGTCTTCGGTCGCCCGTCCGCGCGTCGCAGACCTTCTCGCCCCAAATCCAGAACAAACAGTCCGGTCCGACGTCGGGCAGTGACGTCAGACGCTTGGGGGCGGGACGTAGACTGTCAGCCGAACAGTCGCCCCCCCGCGGGTTAACATCACGCGACATCTCAAGGATTTCAGTGAAACATGTTTGTATCGTGATAGGAAAGTAAACACGACATGAGCCAATAAGGAAGACGATGTCGTCATTTAATAAACAACAATAGCAACGTGTCTGATAAATGTGGCAGGTCAACATTTTATACATTTTAATACTTGGACGAATATAACAAAAGGTCCTTGAGGTTCTCCACCATAATAATCCAGAGTATATCAACATAAATACAACAGTATTATTTCCGAATAGACGTCATAATATTCTCTGTTCACGTGACATTGCAGAGGGGATGTGACGTCAGATCTGCTCTGGTCCGATGACGCGTTGTCCCCCCCAACAACGTCTCGAAGGTTTCTGTTTCTCTGTCATGTCAGATCGCACCTGAAGTCATGTGACCTTCTTTTATTAAAAAACCCGAAATATCTTATGTGAATTATTTGATGTGGTTTCTGTCTCAACAGGTTGAACGCGCACGGGTGATGATTAGCTTGTAACTTTATTCACATTTGTGTTAACGACACAGAACATTGAGTGCATTAATATGACACTAACATGATATCACCATCATTATTAGTTATTATAGTAAATAATATCATGGCGGGCAGAGGTAGTGAGATGTGTTGGTTCAGTACAGTGACGTCATTTCTCTCGATCTGTTTCTGATGTCATCAGTAAAATAAAATAAAAACATTCACAGCCGGGTGGGCCGGGGAACCGCAGGGTTGGCGGTTCGAACCCCGGCTGAGCAACACACCCGACCACTGAGTGGAACAGGTTAAATGCAATAAAAGTCCGCTAAATGTCACGACATGTCAGATTCAGGTGATTAATGGAAGACTCATGTAATGGAATGAGAAATGTTTCTCTCCTCGCAGGCTCCCGTGGATGGTGGTGATGTCTGATTTTGCTTGAATTGAATGTTTACTTTAAATATGTGTATTTGTCAAGTCGATTAGGGCATACGCGCACAAGAACAAATATGAAACAAAAATGAATCGATTTTGAAGGTTTCTAGTTGGACGACGCGTTGATTGTGACCGTCTCTGGTGGACGTCATAACGTACACAACACACCAAAATCATTTGGTACTGCGGTTGGTACTGCGGTTGTCACGATACCAAAGTGATCACTTTGATACGAAGCCTGCCGAATATTATAGTACTAGATACTTATACCACAAATATACTATGATAGTAATAAATACATCTGTAAGGTTCTCTTTACCCGGCTGTCTGTGGGATAAACGATGCTTCCTTTACTTTCATATAGAGTTTGATATTTACATTTATTAATTCATGGAATGATTATTTTTCTTTAAATATGATAATTAGGTCCAGATCCACCAGCATGCAGCGTATCGCATCAAGTGTATTATTTGGTACCATTGTGTGCATTCTGACCTCATGTGAGTGAAGTTGTAGTTTATCTTGTAAATACTTCTGGACTATTCAGTCACTTATTTGCTGTGTTGCACTTGATGTTTGTCTGTTAGGAAAGTTGTTGTCTAGCGAGTCAACAAAGCGACAGGCCGACAACTCGCACGGTTTCCCCGTTTTCACATCCAACTTATTACGCTAAAAAGAATCCGCGCTGGTTCATCTCCAACCTCGCCGACGGTAAACGGCGCGTCTGCACAACATCTGTAACGCTATTCGCTGCACGTAGCGTAACTTCACCTGCTGCATCTCACTCCAAGGTTTAGTGAAAAGTATCACAGTAACATCACAGAGCAGCGAAGCTACTCGTGTTGGGCTGCATGTGCGTGTTCATGTTTAGAATCACATTTGATAACCTGTCGTCCTTTGAACTCTGACAAGTACTGCGGTACCTTCATAGTACCGCTACCAGAAGTACTCAGAACCGCCTTGTTCTCAACCAACGGGAAACATGGACTCGGATTTGCTGAACAGGTTTATTTCTCAGAGTGAAACAATGATTCATTCTTATCCTACAGACGGAGACGTCACTCATCTGAGACGCTTCTAACGTACAAATCGCTCAGCTCTACGAAGACAAATAAAAATACTTAACAAAAAGGCACAAAAAAAAAAAAAAAGGTATAGGTTTGACTTGCTGTGAATGCAGTAGATTCTCAAACTCATGGTTCAGATCCCACAAACCACGTCAACAACTCAGAGGGACTGAAGAGGAGCAGCTGCTGACGCTCCTCCTCCTGACTACCATGTGAAGATGTCACGGACTATTTGAGGACTTTATTTACACGCTTTATGCTTAACAATAAATGGAGTAGTTCACTAAAATGTGGGTCTAAGTCCTTCAAGAAGAAATACAAAAGGAGGCGAGATCAGAGAGCAGATGTCTGGACTGTTTGTTGATGGTGATCAACTGGGGGTCCTGGTCCAGACAGAATTTACATTGGCGCTGTTAAAGTCATTCATCCTTCTTTTCCTCCTCCTGCTGCTGCTGCTGCTGCTCCTCCTCCTCTCCTCTGCTACCTCGACTCCTTCCTCCTCTTCCTCTTCCTCCTCCTCCTGTAATCCTTCCTCACCGATCTC